>NC_056729.1:1947134581-1947219581 GCF_019279795.1 Protopterus annectens | reverse complement strand
CAATATTTTTAAACCTTTCAACTGTGGCTGTTTTGTGTAGAGATAATTTAAGCTCTTAAGAGTACTTGCATGCCTTTGGTAAAATTGTACAAAGCCATTCCTATAGCTTTAGCCCTGGGCGATACTACCAATTGTATAATAATATTGCACAGTAATAATTGGACACCCTTTTAAGGGCCTTAGGGTAGCTGATAATTATTAGCTGGGTGGTGGCAGTGATTTCTACTGTATAGTCTGGGTAAAAGGGGCACAGCTGGAGAACCTGTGCCAGCCTTCCCCAGGAGTGTCTGTGTGGTTATATAAACTTATCTCAAAGTGTGTGTGTGTCCGCTACTTGGGCAGGGACACAAAGCACTGGTTGGACAGAGATGGTGCTGGAGATTTTAGCTTGCCCAGCTGGCTGAGATCTGGACCTTATAGCTGTGCCAGTGGGGAGTCTTACTGGGGACATGGAGAGCAAGTTAGCAATCATCCCTGGACTGACTGTGATCTCTGTGTGCTCTTAAGGGAAATTTCACTTTACTGTGAATATTTGTTATCCTTTTCTCCTATATGAGATGCCCCTCACTGGTGTTATTGGTGAGGATTAAGGCTCCTTAATTGCTGGGCCAGGGCACAGGCATCACAGCATGTCATGGGCATCCTGAGGCAATGTAGCAACTGTCTCATGTACACTGACAACCCTCTCCTGTTACATCCCAGCACTCGTGAGAGATCAAATTGGAAGCCACACACTCTCCAGTCAAGACTGGCATAGCTGGTCAAGAATAGAAGGTCAATTCTTGCACCACAACACATGGAACACATAGCCCTCTGGAACACACATCAGCACTGCCTTCACATAAAAACACAAACCATACATCCACCTTCGCAGAGGCTCTCAATATAAAAATCTACCCAAACAGCAGAGACCTCCAAGGCAGAAAGGCACTCAACCACCGCAACACAACACTAATCACGAGACACATAACTCTCTTAAACAGTGTGCCACTAAACCAGAGCCCCTAAGGCTAAACAGCATGCCCAATATACTAGTCATAATTGACTTGATAGTGAGGCACACTGATGTCCCACTCACTAGGTTGAATAAGGAGAAAGTAACAGTCAGCTGCCTGTCAGGTGCCAGTATCCAGCACATAACACATGCACTCAGCTCCCTCAATAACAGGTACAAATATGACTCTGTCATTGTACATGTAGGTGTAAGTGACCTGAGACGTACTTCCCTGGACTACATGAAAAGAGGCATGGAGGAGCTCTCAGATTATGTAGCCTAGGTGGGTATGACCCTAGCCTTGAGCAGCATCCTACCATCACCCAGAATGATACCACAGTATAAGCAGAAAATGATTGATTTCAACAATTAGCTAAGTTGCTGGTGTCATTCTAAGGGGATCCAGTATCTGTCTTCCTGGGATGACATGATTGGCAGACCTTGATGCTTTGCCAGAGATAACCTGCATCCATCACCCTTGGGCTTCCAAATACTGACCAAGGCTCTTGCCACCCCTATAGTGCCTTTTTTAGGTGGTGTACCAAAAATCAAATTACCACCATAACAGCTACAAATAAATGCAATCTGAGAGTCATGCTGCTCAATGCTAGAAGTCTAAATCTCAAAATGCACCCGCTCAAAGCACCCCTCAGAAAGGAGAACATTGACATTTCTGCTGTAACAGATACCTGGTTAAAGGCAGCAGAAAGCACCCCTGCACTACCAGGCTATAACCCATTCCACACCTTTTGGCCCCAAAACTTGGACCGTAGCTCCAAAGGCGGTTGTGTTTCCATATTCATAAAGGTTGCATGCACCTCCAGACTGGTAGCCCAACATAATGCATCAGAGATACTGCAGGTGCAGCTAACATTGGGTAAGACAGTGATTCAGGTCATAGCTTGCTATAGGTACCCAAATATGTCCCAAGACTCACACTCCACATTCCTAAGTACCCTGGAGAATATTAGGGTCCAACCTAACACTCTCATACTGGGTGACTTCAACTACCCCTCCATTAACTGGAAAACTACTCATGTAACAATACACTTACCCAACGTTTCCTGGAATTCATTAATTCCAATGCCCTGGACCAGCTCGTTTGTACCACCACTAGAGGTAGCAACATCCTTGACCTGGTCATTACTAACATGGGTGACTGTTACTCTACACAAATAGTCAACTCCTCCCTGGTTAGATCTGACCACAATCTAATCACCTTGGAAATCTGCCCCCCCCCCACAAAGGTAACCGCCATGAAAAACTTCTCCAAAGCTAACCTTGGGCTCCTAAAAACAGAGGTGGCTAACTTCATGGCACCCATGCAAATGGATATTAGTTGCATGACCACTGAATCATATACCAATGCACTGTACGAACACGTACACAAATGCATGGATCTCGCTATACCCAATAGAACCAAGACGCTCTCCCCCAAAAAAGGAGCTTGGATTACTTTTGAATACTTAGCAATTCTGTATAACATTTTGAATTTTATATTTTTTATTAATTTTTTGAGTAAGGACGAGTTTAAGTTCGCAACTTCTACTACCATTATCTGATCTGATTAATATATAGTGACTAACTAGATATATATGGATTGAAAATCTTCTACACAGAGAAGATTCTTACACTGTTTTATAGTATTATTTTAACTGGCATTACCAATTCCATTCTCATTTCTGCACCACTTACCAACACACAAACAGGCATAACTCATATGCGTGTACACTTTGTTAATCATCGGGCAAATCCGCTGCTCACTGCACTATGGATGTGTATATATGATGCTTTCTTATTGGTACTTATTGCATATTTCCTTTGTAAGACATAAAATTACATGTGGAAACAAATTCAGAACACATTCTAAGTATACATCATATATTCACAAAGCATACATGTGTTGTCCCCCCACAACCAGTACAATCCTGGGAGCTGAGTATTTTTTGCACACATATATCAACCACACTGCAAAGTGTAATATATAACGTTATGTTCTCCCTCATGGACAGGGCCAGTCACTGGTGCTGACAACCTTGCTCTGTTAAACTCAGACATCCAACTATGACCAATAAGGGTACTTGTGTTTTTACACAGCTAGGCTTCTACACACCTAGAACAAACTCTACTGTTAGGCTACTAGCTTCATATGAACCTATGAATTTATGTGCCTATGCAGGCCTCCCAACTTGTTGCCCCCACATGGCCTGCTGATGTCATCTACCATAAGTTAACCTGCAGCCATGCAAAAGTCTGACATGCTATGGTGCTTGCATAAAGTACTGAGTTCTGTAGTCTGTATACTTATTTAGGCAGGGGTTCTGTTCTCACTTCAATCAACTGTGTATGTGTGTGCCCAGCCAAAATATCAAGTATCCTTGCAGTTACTGCCCCAGTCCCATAAATTGACAGTATTTTGATACTTACACCTGCCTATACATCCGTTTCAGGTAGGCCCCTCACCTTTTTTTGTCCAACATGCACTGCTGATGTCATCCACTATAAGTTGAACTGCAGACATGTAAAATTCAGACTTGTACCATGGTGCCTACATAGAATACTGTGCTCTATCATATGTGTAGATAGGTGTACTGTTCCCACTGCAGTCAACTGTGTGTGTGTGTCTGTGTGTGTGTGTGTGTGTGTGTGTGTGTGTGTGTGTGCCTCTATTCAGCGGAGTAGACATGCTATGTTACAGTTACTTCTCCAATGTCATGGCTTGCCAATATTTTGATACCTGCACCTGCATACACATGCATTTCAGGCAGGTCTCCCACATTTTACTCTCCAACATGCACTGCTTATGTCATCCACAATAAGTTGATCTGCAGACTTGTAAAAGTCAGACTTGTGCTGTGGTGCGAGCATATATTACTGTGTTTTGTAGTCTGTACACTTAGGTAGGGCTTCTGTTCTCCCTGCAGTGAACTGTTACTTGACACTATAGAGATCCTTTTATACCAACATGTGGGACACTGTTATCACCATCAATGGACAATGCTGATATACCATAATATGCTCAATAGACAATGCTGGTGTACCACCAAATGTTCAACAGACAATGCTGATGTAATCAACTATATCAGATTATTGTATATACAACCATCCCACCATGCCAGGATCAGACACTGTCCTGGAGCCCAGGTAGACATCACCTTAGGTTCATAGAAGGTTATTAGGCTACTGGCCCTAGGGTCTTTATAAGCCTAGCTATGTTATACCATTGTTCCCTTATTGACCAAGTTGTATGGTCTACATTTGCAGTGCAAGTGTATAATCAGCACTGACTGCCCTTATCCAAGAGGGACATGGGTGACACACCCAGGGTAAATTTATGGTCTCCCATCCAGTTGTTTAAGTTATGCTTAAATAGGGTCATTGAGGAGCTCTGTTTTATGTGAAGTGGGAGTTTTTTTTTCCCAGAGGAGTGGAAATCTCTGGGAGACATATCTATCTGTCCAGCTTGTCCTGTTAATGTCACGGGCTAGGTTAAGATCCCTACAGTGAGTGAATCTTGCCCCTGGGACTTGTGGATGTGCAGCATTTCCATCAGGCCAGGGTCTGAGACTGCACTTTAGGCCAGGCACAAGTTGCCACTCAGTAGCGTATAAGATGCAGAGTACAGTGACAGGTCCTTCAGTCTGTCCATGCAGGTCATATGTTGCAGGCCCTGAATTGTGTTGTTGAGAAACCTCTGAGGTCTCTCCAGCTGCTGCTGGTGTCTGGTGAGGTACATACAGAAAATACTGTTGTACTCTAATAGTGCTCTGATGAGAGATGAGTACAGAGAAGTTATAACATCCTTAGCTCTGGATATAATGCCCTTACTTATGAGATGTGCAATATAGATGGCCTTCCATACCACTGTGAACACATGGTGAGCTAAGTTAAGGTTACTATCAACCTATGTTCTTAAATCTCTTGCCACAGGGTTTCAGCTAAGGGGGTGGTACTGTTAATGTTGTAATGTGCAGGGACTGCCCCTTGGTTGAAAGGGATGATACATTATTTTGCATTTATTTTGAGTCTGTTGATTTGGCACCAATTATTTGTCTGTGTAAGGCCTTTTTGTAGTATGTCAACATTGTTGGGGGAGTTAATGACTGCACTCAGTTTGCAGTCATTGGCAAACATGGTATGCCATAGGCCATTGTTTTTTCCCTGGACATTTGAGAAATACATTCCAAACAGTAGGGGGCCCAGCACAGATCCTTGTGGTACACCAGTGGTAACTGGTCTGCTACTACAGGTGGAATCCCCAACTTTGACTCTAAGTGTTCTGTCAGTGATCCAGTTGGCTAACCATCTAGTGACATATGGATTAGTTCCCAGTTTTAATTTCTCCTAATATTTTGGGTTTCTAATACCATGACATGAATGGACCCCATTCCTAAGTCAAGGTATGATTAAAGTTCATGAAACTGGTATTGTTTCATTCTTTGATGTCAGCCAGAAGTGCTCTTCACAGCACACACAGTGTGCATAGTAATGACTCCTTCTGTAATTCATATAAAGTTACATGTATTGGTAACATATCTAAATATGATTGCAGATTCTTTTTATAAGACCCATTGCTCCTACTACTATTGGACCTGTCTGGGTATCTTTCTTCCACATTGCTCTTGTTTTTGCCTTCAAATTCTGATATTTTATGACTTTTTGTCTTTCTGTATGCAAGACACTGTAGTCACTGGGTATAGCGATTTCAATGATCAACGCTGCTTTTATCTTCTTTTCATGGACCACTATATCTAGTTTTCTCATATTTATCTTTTGAACTGTTAGTAATGGGTGATCCAATGTGATGTTGACTATCATTTTTTGTGATGCTTTGTGGCTCATGTTTCCAGTGTTTTTCAGCTACTTCAGTATTATAATCTTTGCACAATCCCCAGTGCAACAATCTTGCCACATTATTATACCTTTGAGTTAAGTGCATATGTGTTTTAAGCTGTTTACTTTTGTTTTTTGGGGGGGGGGTAGAATTAGGGTTAAGGTAAGTGTGTATGTGCTTGGAACTGTTTATGTAAATGTGCAACAGTTATTGACCTTAGGGTTAGGGTGCGGGTTAAGATAAGTGTATATGTTTTAAATCTTTATTTTTTTTTTGCGTTAGATGTATGGTTGAGTTACGTGCATATGTGTTTTCAGCTGTTTACTGTTTTGGGGGAGTAGAATTAGGGTTAAGGTAGGTGTGTATGTGTTTGGAACTGTGTACTGTTTTTTTTTTTTTTTTGGTTGGAACAGCGATTTCTTTTCCTCGGAAAGAAATCACTGTTCTGAGGTGTTGACATTTTCAGCTTTCGCTGAAATAGGGTCGATGAAACATCGTTCGCTGTTTTAAGCATTCAGTGTTTTAATATAGACCCACCAATATTAACCTTTCATATTTTGGTTTGAATTCGCCTCTCCTTAACCATTCCTGTGTTTGATCCTGATCAACATGAGGTTTTTCCAGGAGTTTTCTATACCTGCAATTGTATTTATGCATTTTCCACATTTCTTGCCTTCTCATCTGATCCTTCACCGTAAATTCTTTCTTTTGTTTTTTGGCAGATTCAGTTGCTGCCTGATTTTTATTTATATCTGGTTTGATTTCCATTCCCACTTGAAGCTGATATGCTTCTGCTAGACTTAGAGGGGACGCCATCTTAGATTTATTCTCCTCATTTTTCAAAGTTTGGGTCTTGTGAAGTCAGCAGAAATGTATGCAGTCCCTCGATTGCAGATATATACATATAATAGGTTAGAAGTCAATTTCAAGGAGGCCCATCCCTCCTTCGGAATGGGGAATATATAATCTTGGTATGCACTGATTTTTATAAATCATTTGATGAGCATGAAGCATCCTTCTTTTTTTCCTGTCCAATCTATCCAACACCTTTTGGGGACAGTCAATCACCCAAAAACTGTAAGTTAGGACAGGAAGAGCAAATTGGTTTATAGCTTGAATTTTGTTCCTAGATGTCAACGCTGTTTTTCAGGATTAATTTAAGTTTTCTAAAATATTACTTACTAAGTTTTATTCACATTTGTTCATGTTTCATTGTAGATTCTTCATCAATTCCCAAATATCTATATACTCCCTCTTGCTCAAGTTCATTTATATCACATTCTTGTCCCAAAATGACATTTTCTTGGTGCTGCAGCTTTCCTGCTTTAAAGGTTGCTTTTACACATTTATTAACACCAAATGACATTCTTATATCATCTGAAAAAGTTTTGACTACTTGCAGTTGTGCATTCAGTTCCTCATCTGATGAGCTATACAGTTTTAAATCATTGACAAAGAGAAGATGAGAAGTCTTTCTACTTTGTTGCTTTCTAGGAACCAAATTATAGCCATGACCTAATCTGTTAAGCAGACAGCTGAATGGGTTAAGGGCAAGGCAAAAGAACAATGGTGGCAGAGAGTCACCCTGGAATATCCCCTTTTGGATTTTTATCCCTGGAATAATAATTTATCCTTTATCATGGCTTAACTGCAAATTGTTTTCCACTGTTTCATAGTCGGTGTGATG
Source organism: Protopterus annectens (assembly GCF_019279795.1). Lineage (NCBI taxonomy): Eukaryota > Metazoa > Chordata > Ceratodontiformes > Protopteridae > Protopterus > Protopterus annectens. Next base: position 1,947,212,066 of record NC_056729.1, on the reverse strand, counting down.
TAATTTATCAGTGTACAGTGTATCTTATACATTTTTTGCACTCTTTTATCCATGAATCTGGGATACTGTCAAATGCTTTTTTGTAGTCATTCCATGCCATACTGAAATTCTTTTTTTTACAGTTCACCACTATGACTTTATTTAACAACAAATGACCCTTTGTTCCATATCACTTTCTTTTATTTCACTTTTGTTCTATTGCCATAATTGAGTTTTCTTCTAAATGATTATAAACTCTGTCAGCATCAATTCCAGCATATAGTTTATACATCGTCAGAAGGCAAGCTATCAATCTATAATTTTTAGGGTAGCTTGCAGGTTCACACTTAAGTAGGAGCATTGTTTTCCTGTGTCTGTTCGGGGTGCACATATAAATAGTTCTTACTCATGGCTAAATCTTTGTGCAAAGATTATAATACTTTTAACCAGAAGTTAGGTACTGTATCTTGACCTGGGTGTTTTCCAATAAAACATTGTTTCAATCTCTCTGGCTGTTACTTCATCCCATTTCATATCATGTACCTTTGAACTTCTTATTCTTTGTTTTACTTTTTCTATCCATTTAGCATCTTTGTTATGTTCCACAGGATCTTCATAGATACTTCTCCAAAATGTATCTATCTCTTCTTTTTTCTGGTGGTCTTTAAATTCCTTTTACCTTGTTTCCCAGTTCTCTATAAAGCTTTTTGGGTCATCAATAAATTGCTTATTTTGTATTTTCCTTTATATTCATCTTTCTGCCTGTGCTGATATTTTTACTTTATTATTTGTGATAGAGATTGATAAATCCTGATCAGTTATAATACTGTGCATTGATATTATCACTTCTATCTTTCTGAGTATTTTTGTTGATCTGTTCCCTCTTCTATACTCTTCTAACAGTGACACATCTTGTCTTAATTGCTTTATAGTTTTCTCTATTTGATACTTCCATGATGGTATTCATTTCTTCCCTTCCTTTCCCCTCACTACCCTGTGTTCTTGTGCTAGAATTGTATATGTTATTAATATAGCTGCATAGTAATATATTTGGTTTACTTCTGTTATATTGCATGGATATCTATGGATAGTCCTAATTACTGTGTTCATTTGTTTTACCAGACTTTTAACTTTTTGGGTTTTATTGACCTTCTGCAGTCTGTTTCTTTCATTGATCGTAATATGTCTATCTCAATTAAATAAAGCAACTCTTCACTTAGCTAATTTTCTTCTAAACTGAGGGCACATTTGTTGTTCTTCATTTCCTACAGGCATTCTATAGAAAGTTCTATAGCATCTTCCTGTGGCACATTCTCTTTAATTTCATCTTGTGTCAGTTGTTGCTCTGTCATATGGGAACTCACTGGCCTATCACTCAACATTGACTGCGTCATAGTTGCCACAGTTTCCTGTTCCTTTCCTTACTGTCTAGTGTCAAGTGAATGTTTATGCTTTCCTGTGAAAGGCTCAAAAATATCCTCATATGGCATCTGACCTGTTGCTTCCCATTCCGCTGCATTCTCCTTAATTTGAATGTCCATTGCTTTATCCTGCTGTGGTGTTTTCTGAGTTAGATTTTGTACACTGAATCCTTTACTTCACAGATACTCAATAACCTCAATTTCTATTTCTTTTAAATTCTCCATTATTAATCTTCTTTTCTACTTTTCCTCTTTGCCTTCTTATTTTTTGTATTGTAAAGTTCTCCATGTCCAGATTCCTTTGCCTGTATTTCTCTTCAAATATCTTTGGTGCTGCCCTTTTTGCATTGATTAGTTTCGTTTTCTCCTTTGCATAAATATTACCCCATATTAAATCTCTTTTTCTGTCCCATGTCCATATTTCTTCTTCAGATGTGTCCTGATTTTCCTATTTCTCCTTACTTTGAGGACTCATTCCATCATGCTGTGATATAACCTGTGTTAGACCTTCAATACAAAATCCTTCACTTCAGAAGCATTCCATAACTTCAACTTCTATTTTTTAACTTCTGCTTTACTAATCTTCTTTTCTACATTCCCTCTTTGTGATATTATTTTTATTGTGAAATTTTCCATAACTGGATGCTTTTGCCTGTATTTCTCTTTGAATATCTTTGAGGCTGCCTTTTTTGTATTGATTAATTTGGCTTTCGACTTTGCATAAATATCGCACCATATCAAATCTCTCTTTCTTTCCCATGTCCATATTTCTTTTTTATACTTTTCAAAATCTGTAGTTTTTTTTTGTTTATATTTTCACACTGCCTTAGATGGTTCTTTTTCCAAGCAGATCAAAGTTTCTTGGTCTAATTCCCAGCTGAGTGAGTTTATTAATGATGCCTGAGTGGGGGACTGTGTCAAAAGCCTTGGCTAAGTCAAGATAGGCTGTATATAGTGTTTTGCCTTCATCTAGGGCTTTAGTGACATTCTTGAAGAAGTCTGCCAGGTTTTAATAAGGATGATCTACCCTTATTGAAGCAAAATTGTGTTGGGACAAGACTTTGAAGGTCATCTATGTCTTTGATGATAAGGTCCATTATTATTCTTTCTATGGGCTAGTAAATACTGCAGATATGGCTTGTTAGGGGTCGATAGTTCCCAGCGTCAGTTGTTGGATCCCTTTTGTGCAAGGGAATTACTCTTGCTGTGTTCCACTCTGCTGGGACAAAGTCAGCATTTACACTGTGGTTGAAGAGCGTCCCAACTGATTCCACTAGGTCCTGCTACAGACCATTTAGTAGGCAGCCTAGTATGTTATCCAGTTCCATAGAGGCTGTATTTTTGACCATGAAAAATTAGGTTATGAACTGCTCTTTTGAGATACTAGGTAAAGGACTGGTGACAGTATGCTTTAGGGTATGACTGGTAGGGATGGTGGGGTGAAGTTTGCCCCAAACTGTGTGGAAGTAGATTTGCTGATATCCTTAGGGTCAGTATGAGTGGTACCACCCACTACTATTTTGGCGCAAAACTAGCCCTTAACTTTTAGATTTCTGATGTAGCTAAAGAATGCCTCCTGATTGTCCTTAGCTAGGGATGGTAGTTTAAGTTTGTACATGTCTTTCAAGGATTTAACAAGATAGCTAATTTGCTTGTTCAGGCTGTGGAGGGCGTCCTTCCTCTTCTGAGACATTTACGTCTTGTTCTTAGACATTAATTTATTCCACTTCTATAAACTATTTATGCTCAATGCCCACCAGGGTGGCTTGATTTCTGTGAGGACCTTGTTTGACCCATTCACGTTCAGCCGACACTATACATCTGTATAGGTGTTTACACAGGCCATTTGTGTACTCCTCTGTATAGCAGTCACTATTGAGAGTGGCAGCAAGGGTTTTGCAACTATTTATGGCACAGGTTAGGAGGCTATAGATTGCTTTGGATAAATGTTTCATCCTTTCTGCTCTTGAGGGGGTGTCAAGTATGACTGTGAATTATAACAGACTGAATTGTATTCTGTCCTGACCTAGGGGCAACACACAGGGATTAGTGCACAGACCCCCATATGTTGGCGAGTACTAAGTCTAGGACATTTGAGTCCCTTGTGGGGGTGCAGACAATCTTTTACAGAGCATGTGTATTAACAAAAGTCCAGGAACCTTAGGGTGAGCATGTTTGTGCTCATATATGACTCCAAATCGATGGAAGGATAGTTGAAGTCACACATGACCATGGTGTTTGGCTGTATAGTGAGTGACTCAAATAGGTCCAAGTAGGCAGAGTTGCACTCATGGCTCATGGTGGAGGACCTGTAGCTAACAATGGTATGGAAGGGGGTTTTATCTACAGTTAGTTGGACTTGAAGTAGCACCACAGAGTTGTACTCTTTGACCAGTCTTGAAGTGTATTTGTCTTTAATGAAGATATATACACTTCCACCTTTGGTTGTTTCATTCTTGGTTTGATGTTTGAACATGTGGAAGGCTTTGTAGCCTTGCATGGCCAGGGGGCTTTCTGTGGCCTTGACCCATGTCTGTGTGACTCCACAGACATGGGCATCTTCCAAAGTTAGGAGTGCTTCCAGTGTGTGCAGTGTCTGATTTACACTCCTTGCATTAAGGAGCATAACCTTCAGTTTGTCTCTAGTGGATTCTTTTATGTTGGGAATTTTGTTGTTCTGACATTGCCTAAAAAGGCCACTATGGGGGAGGCAAGTACTTTTGACATTAACCAAAAGCCGACAGGCAACAGGTGAAGACCATCTCTGACAAAGCAGCATGGTCCGTTGACCATATCTTCCCAGGTTGACAGATACTGGATCCTCCTAGACTGACAACAGAAGATAAGCCAATTACTGAAGTCAATCATGTTTTGTTTATATTGAGGCATCATCCTCAGTGAAGGTGAAATGCTGCTTAGGGCTAAGGACATTCCTGCCTGGGATAGATAATCTGAGAACTCAGTCATGTCTCTCTTCATATAGTACAGTGAAACATAACAATGTGGTAAGGTTATTACACTGCAGACTGTGTAAACAGTACAACACAGAGGTAACTGAGATGCATTGGAAACATAATCCTCAAAGAATTATTAAAAATAACACTTGGGATCATCCTGAACCAGCAGATAAGAAGGTAGAGGCAAACTGACTAGATATTGTAGTTCAAGAGAAACAGACATAAAGAGAATTGATTACTGAAATTGATACACCATGTTACTACAGTGTCTTGGGAACTGAAAGATACATTTGTAAAATATTAAGGCTTTCATATTGAAACTAGACCAATGTGGAATAAGGATGCACAGTTAAGTTAATTCCATTTGTAGTAGAAGCAACTGGGCTAATAAAGAAGAATTTTCAAACATATTTAGATATGCTACTGACAAAAATAACTCCTTATGAATTGCAAAAAGAAGCACTTCTAGGTACAGTTTAGATGCTGTGAAGAACACTTTTATTAAATGTCAAAGACTGAAGCAAAACTGAGTTCATGAATTCTAATTATGCCCTGAATTAGGAATGGAGTCCATTCCTACCAAGTTATGTAAGCATCTAAGCATTTGGGGAAATTAAATCAAGATGTGTTAGGGCAGGAACTTGAGAAGATTCAATAGAAAATTCTGAAGGGAAAATCAGTTCAAGACAATATAATGTACTGAAGCTTAAAAGAAGCGATTGTACAGAAACAGTAAGGCTAAAAATAGGAAAATATCTTAACAAAGTTAGTACAGAAAGTGAAATAAGCTAGAAAATACAGAGATATGAACCAATTACTGCTAGGGTAAAGGAGAGAATGCAAATGGATATAAATTCTAAGCAGCAGGAATGTGTAAACCAAGAATAAATGTAAAACTGACAATACATTTTGTGCTGACATACCTCATATAGTGGAAAAGCAAACATAGAAGGAAAAAGCAAGTGAGAGGGTAATATCTACTTACACACAGGTAGAAGGAGATCAGCCTAAAAGAAGAAAAAACACTAAGTAGGCCTGAGCTGATAACAAAGAGGGTTAATCCGACTGTGATTTTTGTTTAGAACTTCCATTTGCAGGGGGATATAGAAGAAGCTGTATTACTAGTGTTTTCAGGGATGCAGCTACAGCTTGCATCTCAAGGCAAATTACAGAAATAAGTAACTCAGAGTTAGTAGATTTACAGATAAGTGACATAAACTTTAAAAAGGCATAATGGGAAGATGATACTTTAAGTTTAATGAAAGAGAATATAACCAGGTATGTTGGGTAAGATAGTGAACAGGATATTCCCAGTACTTCTTACCCCTGTTTTGAGATAAAAGATGACCTCCTACATAGACTAAGTAAGGAATGGGAACAATTCTGCATCCGTTCCTAGTGCTACAACTGTGTAAGATACAAGTAATGAAGTTAGCTCATAGTCACACATATTAAAAGACAGCTTGGGTATCGACAAAAGTAAGGCAAGGGTGTTTGTCAAATTCTGCTCGCCAGGCATAATGAAAAAGGTAGAGAAGTTCTGCCCTTTTTGTCCAGAATGCCAGATAACTGCACTTCTTCCTGGATATAAAAGTCCCTTGATCCCGATCTCTGTCCTGGAAGTACCCTCAGAAATGTACTGTTATGGACATTGTAGGGCCATTACTTAAAAATAGCAACTGGAAGAAGTACATACTAGTCATAATGGGGTTTGCTACTGCATTTCCAGAAGCAGGTCCATTATGCAAAGCTAATGCTGAGGTTATTGACTGGAAATTGGTGCCGTTATTTTCCAAAGTGGGTACCCCTAAAGAGATATTGCAGACAGAGGCACTCCCTTTATGTCAAGGGTACTGCACCAGATATGTCAGTGTTTTAAAGTAAAAATGTTGGCAATATAAATCTTCTATTTGCAGACTGATGGATAAGGAGAAAGGCTTAATAAATCAGTGAAATATGCTGAGGAATGTTTTGATTAAATGGTAAAATTGAGACCAGTTGTTACGCTACTCCTGCTACAGAAAAGAGGTAAACTCTGAGACACATGCCTGTCCTTCCAACGTGTTTTGTTTATGTTAGATATGAGGTTTATGTCTCTAGATAGGGTAATTTTGATGCTATTTGTTTTGCAGATGTGCAACAGGTTCAGAGGATGCTTTGTAGGCCAGGCATAGATCACTTCTCAACAGTCTGTGGAAGACTGAGTACAGGGATAGGGCTTTTAGGTGGTTCATGTAGGACATATTGTTTTGGCCATGTATTCCTTTTGTAAGGAACCTCTGTGGCTGCTCGACTTGTTCCATATGCCTGGTGAGGTACATAGCAAAGGTGGCACTGTACTTAAGGAATGGTCTGATAAAGGCTGAGTACTGTGGAACAATGGCATATTTGGACCAGGTTGCCATTCCCATGTTTATAAGTTGCAAAATATAGAGTGATTTCTATACTACCATAGAAACATGAAGGTCAAAGGCCACATTACTGTCTATATGTGTTTCTAAACCCCTGAACACTGGGGTGTATTATCAATGTGGTAGTTTTCAGCAGTAGCCATGTTCTCAAAGGATACTATTATGCATATCTTGTCACTGTGTTTTAGACTGTGGCTCTGGCATGAGTTATTAGTCTGTGTCAGGTCTTCTTGTAGGGTATTGGTGTTATTGGGGATTCTATGACTAGGCCTAGTTTGCAGTTGTCTGCAAACTTGGTCAGCCAGAGGCCCTTGACAATGGGCATTCAGATTTGATTCTCTTGTATATGGTGCATACAACTTCTTCATGGTGCCTTAGATCATTTCAGCTTCAGTCATCTGTATAACATAAATAATGTCACATAATGCATAGTTAACTATACTTACCTTATTGTTGCATTACTCTAATATTGTTTTACACATTATATTTAATTGATATTCTATCTGTAGTTCAAAAATTAATTTTATTGCTGTGGTCCCCCCCAGGCTGAGTCTGAAATTGGTCACTTGTGACCAGTGCTCTACCCCAGTTAACAAATTCAAATAAACAAATAAATAAATAAATAAATAAATAAATATTATTACATTTATTGCATGAATTGTGGGATGATATCAAGTAATCATAAGCTTTAGCTACTGGATAGTCATTTATGCTCCTCATCTTTTGCCTACTTTTGGTTGTTGAACCTTCCTTGCTTATAAATTTTATTTATTTATTTTATTTTCAGTTTGATTACTGGAGAAGTTCACTGGCCCCAGAGAGCCCGTTTTCAGTGGAGGTCCCAGGAGAAAAGCTCCATGAAACAGATTGCAGTAAGGATAGTAGTCCAATAAAAAGAAAACTACAAGTACAAATACATATCAAATAATACAAAGTGTGAGCAATATTGTCCATAGTGGAAAAATATCGTGCAGATACATTTTAACAAATTCACACAGTTAAAATCAAAAGCTATTTACAATATTTACAGAATGTGAGAGATCATATGGGAATTAGCTATAGAAGGTTATAGCCAGCTATAAGGTGCTTAGGAATTCAGAAGGATACCCTCCCAGGGGTAGTAAACATTTGTAAATGGTTGTCCTGCTGTGCTTGCATGACCTCTCTGTCCCCTTAAAGGAAGCTGTTCTCATACAGCATCAGAAAACACTTGTCCAGGTGGAGCCTGAATGGCTAACTGAAGGCAGCACATTTTGGATCTCCATGAACTAGTATTAAATTCAGGAAATTATATTATCTATTTCTAACAAAACTACTACAAATATTTAGTTAATAGTCTAAAGTAACTAAATACAAGTTTTAGTGGATTTTTACAAGAAATTTCCTGTCAAATTACTCAGCAGTCTATACACAGCAACTGGAGAGATGAGTAACCTGAAGAATTCTCACTCTAACCTGACACTAAAAAAGGAACTATAACTGGTGACTACCATATTACAGGCATTATCAACAAAAATGGATGATTTTTAAGGTTAATCTACAAAATCTAAAAGAGAACTCTCAGAAACAAACAGAAGTCTTCAAATAATTATTTCAGCAGCATCAGTCAAAGATAACAACCACTGAAACTTCTTTGTCTGACATTGATGGCAGGCTTAAGGAAGAGGAAACACAAAAAGAGTTTCTCCTGAAGCAAAATATCTGGCTCTCCAACAAAGTAGATGACCTAAAGTAGATGACCTAGAGAATAGGGAAAGGTCAAACATCAGGATTTTCAATTTACACGAGAAAACAGAAGGAGGGGACATTATATCTTTCTTAAACTCATGGATTCCAGAGGTTCTACATCTTAAAGAAAGCTTTTCCTTTGGCATAGAAAGGGCACATTGTGCTTTGGGAAATAAAACTTCAGCATCAACCTCTTCATCATCCTCTGTGCCACCAAGATCAATTATAATAACATTTTTATCTTTCATGGACAAAGAACTGGTGTTAAAAATAGCATGGAGGAAAAGCCCTATAAAATACAATCAGAATCTAATAAAATTCAATAATGACTACTCCACTAAAGTCCTGAAACAGAGGAAAAAGGTATGGCCACTAATAAAAACTCTAAAACAGAATAATATTAAAGTCCAAATAGCCTTCCCTGCAAAAATAAAGATACTGCACCTAAGTGAGATGAGAACCTTCAGCACTCTGGAAGAAGCCCTTCAATTCATCAAAAATAATAACATCATAACCATCTCAGAAGATATGGAATGGGCATCCCCGTCCTTGAAGAGAACCACTGATACAAATGGACTGATGTCAAAAAGAAAAAGCAGAAAACTGAATCTAAAGTACCCACATCTGTAAAATCTCTCAAAGTATCAACTGCAACCTAATTACTATGTTTCATAACATCCAATCTCATACATACATATATATATATATATATATATATATATATATATATATATATATATATATATATATATATCACTTGTCTACATAAAAAGGTATGTTCTTATATTTCTTCACACAAAATTTACTAATTTAGATATACACTAGTTAAAACCATCTATTTCTAACATTTCCTTCCCTTTCCTCTTTGCCTCATGGTTCTTTTATGTTTCTTTATATCTATTTATTTATTTATTTATTTTTCCTTTCTTTCCTGCTTATAAATATATGTTAATAATTAAGTATTTCATATAGTTGATCATACAATCCAGTAATACTACAGTTATAGAGTTGTATTTCATAGCCCTGTAATAATCAGTTTGTTGATCTCATGCTTATATGCTTACTTAATTCGTTTTTTTTATTATTATTAAATAACTTATAGTTATTTCCTTTGCATCATCTGAGGCCTAGTCACTAAAAGAAATTCCCTTTGGATGTGTTAGAATGGTATATTGGCATTACAATGTCTTTTTGAATGGTATTTCTGTTGAATATCTGGTAATAGCGAATGATTTCAGCTCTAAATTAATGAGTGCACCAAGATGTGAATGTGATTATTTCACTAACGTGGGGTGGATCTGATTATGGCTGGTATGAATGAAGTTTTTTTTTTTTTTTTTTCAAAAGGGAACTCGCTGTTAGTCCCAGCCACATAGCGGTGAAGCATTGCTTGGAACAGAGCCCTAATGTTTGTTTTTTGCTTACTGTTGAGAGATGTCCAGTCACATCTGAATGAATGGGCTTATACGTGGCTTTTAAGGCGTTGAGATGTACTGCAAGGTGTAGTTGGATTTGGCTGGATGAAATGATAATCAGGTGAGTCTAGTGTGCAATAGATATGAAATTTGTTTAGTTCTGATGGTACAAGGATTGCCGAATGCTTCAATGGGAGAGAGTTTCATGAATGATGAAATCCTGGCGCTTTAATGAAAAGTGGTGAATAGCTTTTGCCAAATGGAAATGGTGATGCTTTAATGTTTGATTTTGAAATGTGTTATGGATTGATTGCTAGAACTGCAGGCTTGCTTGTTCTTAAGTTGAGAAAGGGATGTTGATTGGTTGTATGATATATTTGAAGCCTAGTACAATGGCTCTTTGGTAATGATTTTCTTAGCTTACTGTGATTAGGAAGTAAATGAAAAGGGAATAAACTGTACAATTACATGTTTACTTACAGTAAAGTGTCTGAGCGGGGAAATGAGAGCTCGAGAAGTTAATCTGAAGCTTTCAAAGTCTCTAGCTCTCATGAGCTATATATTTAGTTATTACTTTACTTTTAGTTGCTGAATATGTTTAATGTAACTATAGCAACGAGTAGGAGATGTTGTGATTGGCTAACAGTTTACTCATAGCTCAAAGAAGCACGAACATATCTATTCATAGAAACAGATTGAAATGCTCTATATGGTTATATCTACTATTTACGGGCAGCACAGTGGTGCAGCGATTACTGTTGTCAACTCACAGCAAAAGGTTCTCTGGTTCAATTCTTGGCTGGTGTGCCTTCTGTGCAGAGTTTGCATGTTCTGCCTGCATTTGTGTGGGTTTCCTCTGGGTACTCCTGTTTCCTCCCACATTCTAGACATGCATCTGGAGCATTTCTCCCTGGGCCTCCACTGAAAACAGGCTCTGTGGAGCCTAATCAGACTTTCCCAGTCAACAAAATGTTAAATAAAAACAAATAAATAAATTTGAGAATATAAAGCTAACACAGTTTGCTGTCTGAAACATCTTTGACAAACTATAACATTAAAGTAATCGAAGCATTTGGTATTCTATAAGCACATGATACTCATATATACAAATTTGTTATGCTGTATATCTTTTGTAAATATAACTGCATATACTTCCTCTGAAAACCTTTCTTTAACATAACTATAAATGCCTGCTGAATCATAATTAGAGTAATGGTTATATTTATGTTATACATTAATTTATACAGTCTCTTTTAGCTTAATGAACAGTATTTGCAACTGTATATTTGTTTGTTACAGGAAATGATACTCATCAGAAATATGTGTTATTTGTTGCAAGCCTGTGTGAGTAAGGCTTTAAATAACTTGTGTTTCTAACAAGTCTTTATTATATCCAATATGGAAAAGTATGTTGATACAAACAAACTGTGAAGGTTTAATATTCACTATAATAGAATTTATATGTTTATATGTTTAGATAGTAATGATATAATTGTTAATGTATATAAATAATTACTTCTGCTTCTGAATGTTTAAAAGCACATAACAGTAATTTTATTAGACTCCTTTAATAACTAAGAATGTATATATGGAGCTTAAGTGAATGGAAAAAGGAATCTATAGTGATAGTTCATAAGATGTACCTATCTGTTGTTCTAGGAATGTATTTAATTGCATGGTGGGTAGGGTTTAATGTTTAAACTAGTTCAATGTTAATTTTTACTTTAGTTTTTAAGACATTAATTAATTTCACCAAGCCTGACCTATACTTGTTGATTACTTTAGTGATACCATGCTACACTGAGATAGATGAATATTTACAAATTAATAATTTTTTAATATATGTGGAGGGGATGGTTTCAGATAAATATAATGCCACTTTAAATACCTCTTCAAAATAACTTGTCATGGATCTCACTTTACTATCTTTAAACATTAATGGCCTAAATAGTTCAAGTAAATGATCTAGCTTATTATGATATCTAAAGTTAAGTAGGCCCCAAATATTTTTTTACAGGAAACCCATTTCAAAAACAATGATTATTTAATTTGGAACCCAAGTGATTATAGGACCTTAGCATGCTCTAAATTTAAATCTAATACAAGGGGAGTAATAATGTTATGGAGAAATAATTCCTTAAACCCTGAAATAATACATAGATATGTAGATAATGATGGGCTTATAGCTATAGTCATATTGAAGTTTAATAATAGGTTGTGGATATTAGTAAACTTATACTGGTTTCCTGGTATTGGGATGGGAACAGTTAAAAAACATTTAGACCAAATCATAAATATTTCTAAAGGGAATCTAATAATAGGGGGGATTTTAATTGTATTACTGATACTTCTGAAACTGACTTCCATGGTGGTGCAGTGGTAGTGTTGTTGCCTCACAGCATGAGGTTCTCCCATTCGATTCTTAGCTGGAGTGCGGGGAGTGCCTTCTGTGTGGAGTCTGCATGTCCTCCACACGGTAGGGTGGGCATTCGAAAGACATGCGTAAATGGGCGTGCCTTAGTTGAAGGCTGAACGTGGAGCTGGCACCTCGGTGTTCGGGAATATCTACTGCCGATCATTAGCAGACTGGAGCTCCGCTGTGGCGACCCCTAACCGGGAAAAGCAGAAAGACAACAACAACAACTGATACTTCTGAAACTACTAATAAAAAAATCTCCACATTTAACAGCTACCGCAAAACTACTAAAAAGATGGACCGAGTCTTTAAAATTGAAAGATACCTTTAATGCTATTAATAACTCCTTATTTTCCCATCAAGATTATAGATTTGGTACTCAAACTAGAATAGATAAACTATACATATCTTAAGATCTTCAAACCAAAATTACTTCTTTCTCAATAATCCCACGTCCTCTGTCAGATCACATTTCATTAGTTCTAAAATTGCAAATGGATTTTAAACCACTAACATTCCTTTCTAGAATTCCCTCATACATTACAAAAATCAAAGAATTTAAGCAACGTTAGTGAATAAACTTAATTTCTTTTTAGATATAAAATTACAACTCAGAAGTAAATATAGTAATGGTTTGGGATTCACTAAAGGCTTATATTTATGGGAAAGTGATTGGCTGGTATATAAATAGATGGGAATCAGAACTACAAGAACTACAAAGGAAACTCACATTATATAAATCCAAAAAGTACTTTAAATCAATTGAGAACAAGAAGACAATAGAAGAATTAAACAAAAGATAAAACGAAATATTAAATTATAAAACTAATTTAGCCATGGAAAGGTTAAAATGAATTCTTATACTACTTTTCCAAAACACATAATCTGTCTGTTTAAGTTAAAATGCAATCTAAAGCTAATTCTATTGTTAATATTCTACATGAAGAAAAGCGTAAGAAGGTTTCAGAAATAGGAGATATATTAGACGCTTTCAAGTGCCATTACATAAATCATTATAAAGATAAGCATAATACAGATCATTTCAATTTAGAAAATATGATCTCTAATATTAAATCAATCCCTGAAAGCTTACAAAGGAACTTACAAAGGCCTATTACACACAAAGGGGTTACGGATAAAATCAAAGAAAGTAAAACTGGTGAATCTCCGGGAATGGATGGTCTAATCTCAGAAATTTACAAATTATTTCCCAAAAATATAATCTCCTTGTTACATAAAACATTAATTGAAATTTGAAACCCATGCAATAATTCCCCCTTCATGGAAATACTCCTTAATAATACCCATTTTAAAAGAAAACAAGGGACGCTAGCCATTGTAGTTCACATAGGCCAATTTCATCACTAAATAATGACTATAAAATATTTATGTCCATCCTGGTAAATAGAATAAAAAATCAATTGTATGAAATAATCAACAATGATCAAACTGGATTTATTCAAAATAGGCACACACACATGACATTAAAAGAATATTGACTTTAATTGATTATTTAAATAAAGAAAATATAGAAGCCTTGATAATAGGACTCGATATTAAAAAAAAACATTTGACTCCTTAAATTAGGACTATTTAATTAAAATTCTAGAAGCATATGCTTTTCCTCTCCCCTTTATAACATTTATTAAAAAAGTTTATGAAAATAACTTAGCCTATGTTAAAATAAGGCCCTTTACTTCAGAGGCTATACAAGTTATGAGAGGTACTAAACAGGGATGCCCAATGTCACCCATTTTATTTGCATTGGCTATAGAGCTACTGGCTATATTAATACAAAATAATCCAAAGATAAAAGGATTAAATATATTTGATCACTATAACTATAAGATCATGCTCTTTGCTGACTATGTACTTCTTAGACTATTGAATTCAAAAGAAGTTTTAGATGAACTAGATATTCTGATAGAGAAATTTTATAAGATCTCAGGTCTTCATTGCAATAACCAAAAATCTAAATATTTATTATTAAATAAAAAAAAGGACATACAAGTAGACAAGAATAATATCATAGGAGAACAAGTCACAACAATAAAATACATGGGGATAGATTTGTGTGAGAATATACAAGATATAATGAAATGTAATTATAAAAGGGTTATGGATACAATAGATTCTCTAGTGAACAAATATAATAACTTATTCATAGTGTTTGAATTTTGTATATATTACAAGCTATTTTGTTAATGCCTGAGAAAACATATCTTAAGAAAATAACATCAATACTGCTAAGATCCTTATGGTATCCTAAAAGAAACAACATTGCATATATCATATCAGACAATGGGATCAGGAAGGAATACATTTTCCGGACATTGAATCTTATATAAGAGCTACACTACTCAAAACTGTGATTGAATGGATTAACCCTAGTTATACATCCAAGTGGAAACTATTACATACAACTATAGTACAAAATGAAAACAAATTGCTTAAAAACACTATTACTATAGATAAGAACAATATATTATGATACTCGTGTTTAAATTTACAATATAATATAACTAACCTAACTAGGTCAAATTTAATAAATCATTTATTTGCTCACTTTAGGAAGTTTATAAATATGACTATGGAATTAAAGCTCTGGTTCACAACATTAATTCCCTTCAGCATTACTAAAAACTTTCCAGATAGAATTCATAGGGGCATATTTATTTCTTGGGAACAGAAAAAACTAATTTGTTGGCTCCAAGTCATAAAAAATCTAAACGTTTTGGATATACAATATATGATGTCAACTTATAAATTAAATTCCCATGAAAGATTAATACTTCAGAATATATTGACATTCCCCAAGGATCTATGTAGGATAATAAATAATTCTTCATTCTCAACTCCACCTAAATTTACAAGTAGACTATTTGAAATTATATATAATAATGAGAATATGAAGAATGGAACTTCATACTTATATAATTTAATAAAAACTACAAAACATTACTCAAAACAGCATATTGGCAGTTTATCACTAAAGGATATTCGATTTAATTAACCCCAGAAAATAAATCAAACATACTACTCTCAGTAAAATTAACCTCTTGTTCTCATTATTGGAGAATATTTACCTGGAAATTCCTCCATAGATCCTTCTTAACTCCTGCTAAAATTTCAAAAATCAATCCTTCTAGTAATGGATTATGCTGGAGATGTCAACAGTTTGATAAAACTGATTGGTCTCATATTTTCTACGAATGCATAAAAATTAAACCCTTTTGGGAAAATATTAATAATTTTATGCAGGCGATCTATACAGATAATTTTGTCATGAGCAAAGCTTTAATACTGATGAATATGACTGAAGATGTTTTTTTTTTAAATAGAACTAACCTCTATGTTCTATTGACAATACTAGCTATAGCTAGGAAATGCATAACAAAGAGGTGGAAGTCTACCACAGTACCTAGCAGAGAAGAATTTCTATGTTTATTGAAGAAGACGACTTTAATGGAAGTTAAAACCAAAGAATTAAGCATAGTTCCTATGCCATTAACTAATAATCCTTGGGAGAAAGTTTTGTCATTGATTGACACTTTACAAATGGACCTAACCTCCTCTTGAAACAATTACTTCTTAAGGTAAATTTAATTACTTCTGTATATCTTGTTATCAGTCATTTACACATGTCAGGCTGAATGCAAATTTATATATAGTTAATTCTTTAACTAATATGATTGTATATTGTAATAAGTATTTATTTATTGTTTGTTTCTTAATCAAAATACAAGTTATCTGAGTAAAAAAAAAAAAAGAAAACACTTGTCCATTTTGGGCTAGCTTTCCACAAGAAGATGGTTATATGGCAGGAAGTTCCACCTTCTTTCCCCAAAACAGAAGAGCTGGGAATATGTCATTGGGCAGCTCTTGTCTTGTCCTCACATCAGCGTTAACTGGGACTCAGAAGCAAAACAATGGTGACTGGTTTGCTAGGTCTTAGTTCCATGTCAAATTTACTTTCTTTATTATTTCTGGAGTTAGCAGTTCTTGGCTAAGTGATCATTGTTTATAAGTTGTGTGTCATTCCTGTTCTTCTTCTGTCTCCTATAGTATAGATAACATTGTCTTTATAGATCTTATTTTCAGCATTTGAAAAATGCTTCTGATGTCTGTGTGGATTTTCTTTGGACACATTGTGAGTTTATGGGCAAGTAGCATCAGTGACGACTGGGTCAATGTTGCTGTTTTGAGAGCATTAAAAGAAAGCTGCAGTATATTAGTCATTGGGGCAAGCATTTGCATATAGGGTAAAAACTGGTCTTGGTTATAACATCTGTATCAAAACTTTCCTCAGCATATTTCACTGATTTTATTAAGCCTTTCTGCTAATTTATCAGTCTGCATATGGTCGATTTATATCTTCAACTTTTTCACTTCACTGACAAAACTGATGCAGTACTCTTGACATAAAGGATGTGTCTTTGTCAGTAATATCTGTTTACGGATACTCACTTTGAAGAATAACAGTACCAATTCATCGTCAATAACCTCTGTACTAGCTTTGCAAAATGGAACTGCTTCTGGTCACCATCAGATGAAGTTACTCCTCATGGATGGATGATGTTACTGAAACATGCTTTTTGGGTGGTCAAGTCTCTTCAGCTGTATTGCCCACTAAGTGAGCAGACTATATGACAGCTATATGGTGTCAGTCTGATTGTAGTTTAGAGAATGCTGTCAGACTGGTGGTAGTTTAGAGAATGGTGTCAGTCTGATGCTAGTCTAGAGGAGAGCAATCGCTTTTTACAACCATGACTTTGTCAGAGGAGTTTCCGTTATGTTTTGTCACTTGCCTGTTTTACTGGGACACTTCAATTTTATTATGCATTTTTACCAAAGGCTGTGCATCACCCTTTTAATTTGTGACTGATTACATAAGGAATTAAATAGTTTTTTTTACAACCTGTGGGTAATGAAGAAGCTTGTTAGTGGGAGTTGTTGAAGTAAGGAGCTGCTTGAATGCAGATCCCTATGTTTTGTTTCTTCTTTATAACTTGCATTTATTTTCATCAGTGAATATTGCTGTTTAGTTATGCCTGTTCACAAAATTTTTGTTAACAACTATGGTACTTAAATAACATATTTTTATGAGTCATTAAGCTTTTGCTTCAGTTGCATTTGAAATTTCTTTATGGTATGTGACCACATCAGCATTTCTTTAATATTGCATGTTTTTCTTTCAGTGAAATAATTACTACTAACTCATTTTCTTTTTCCATGCTTAATCTATTTTTATATAGTGATTATTTCATATTTATTACATCAAAGGTTATTTTACTCAGTTAATGAACCTCTTTAATAAAAAAGAAGTTGATTTGAACCTCAGCTACAGTTATCAGAAAATCTTTCTTCAGTGCACTCTTCATGAGCAATAAGTTTGATTGTGACCATTGCAGACAAGTTGAACCCTGTCTCCGTGTACATACCCTTCTTTTTGTATTTCATGCAAGCTGATTAAGGCTGTATTTGTGTTAGCATAATTGTTATTTTCTGCCACCTCCGTTAATGGGTCTTTTACCTCTGTCATACTGGGTGTGCTAAACTGGACCTCTCAATTTTCCTGTAAGGCAGAACATTCCTTTCCTTGTCCTTGTCATCACATTTACTCTTTGTTGTACTGTTTTTTTTTTGTCAGTAGCCATCTTGCATTCTTTTTCCTCTTTAGAAGAACTGCTAAGATTGCTAAATTAGGAAGGGGAGGTACACTAGTGTGGTTCTCTGTATGCTAATATGCACTATACTCTCAAATATAGCCCAGGGTTATTCACTGAATATAACTGTTTGGCTAACTAGATAAAGATGGCTGTAGCTGACTGTCTACAGCTTCTGATGAAAAGTTTTGAGAACTGTTTTGTTCCTTTTACACTACATCATTGTCCATAACCCTTGTACTTGAATTTCATATTCAGGCTGCAGAACTACCAACTGTATCCAGTCTGACATGTTATTGTTTTATTGTGTCCCCCAGCTTGGGAAGCTGTGACACAACATTGTATGTTTGCTTCAGTCATGTCTTCAACAGATACTAAATACATCTTGTAGGCAGAAGTTGAAACATTGCATCTTTATTACAGATACTTCATCATAGGATTTTGTGCTTGGATTTTGGAAAACTGCATTGTCCTATAGTTCTGGTGCCTTGGAGATCTTTTAGGATCTTTTGTCAGTTTTACTCCAACTGGTATTCTATTACTCTATTTTGTAACTTTCTGTAGCTTTCAGTTGTGCTGCAGGTATCTCGCTGCTTTACTTTCTGGCTACCCATTTTGCTATTAAATGGATTGGTTCGCATAGTTTGTTGACTACCACTGACGAGGAACTTGACAAACCTCATATCTATCAGTTAAACTTTTAACATGTCTGTGACACTCTGTGATGGCCATTGTCTTGGTACATTCTGACAAATGTCTTTGTCCTTGAATATGACTTTCTTGAGTTTTGAAGATATTATGCTTGATATCATGCATGGTTTAGCTTATTTAGTTGTTTCTTTGTATTGCTTCCAGTTAGATTCTTGTTTCTGAAGACTGAATAGTTGTTATCTGGTATTATCCCTGGGATTCATGAAGCTTGCGCCAGGCGCAGGCATAGCGTAGGTGGTATAATGCCAAATATGGCCGCCGAGCGATTCATGTACGATCCAATTCCACGTGCACTACCAGTGTATGCCAGATCTATGCAGCCCTTGGCTTAGGTATGCTAATCACCCCATGCATAGTGCTGCACCATGCAAATGAAGGTACATAGCGATTCATGAAGTGGTGCAGGCGTAGCGTAAGCCCACAGAAATGTAAACCAAAAAAAAAAAAAAAAAAAAGGTTTACATTTTTCCAAACAGAACATCAGAGCTATGAAAGCAGACCAGACTCATGTATTACAAAGTTAACATATGCCAATGGCTAAATATACAGCCAATGGCATAAGAAAAGATGCACAACACCTAAAAAACAACATTTAATGTCATGTCCACAATAACGCAAAGTACAACCGCAGGGCATATGTACGCAAATGGGAACACAAAGAAAATATATACAAATGTCATAAAATCGCAATGCAATGCAAATCATGATTTCACCATAATACTCAATGGTATGCATGGTACAACACAACCAAGCTGCAAGGGTTGCTAAGGGTCTGTGACAGGGTTTGGCACGGTAACTAGGAATTAGTAGTCAATGCCATGCAAATGAGGCATGTAATAGTGAATTGCAAATGTCCTGCCGGACTAAGGATGTACCATACAGTGCAGCACTACAACACCGAGGAGTGGTTTAGAGGTATACATGACATCGGCAGTGGGGTGTGCCACCATAGCTGTAAGCACATTGGAGCAATGCAAATCCGGTCTGGCTGTTGCTAAGCAAAGCCGATGTAGGTATAGCATCGTTTAGCTGAGAGCACATATGGTGCCCGAAAGCGCATGTGTACGGGGATGAAAACATGCCCGAAACCTGGGAAGCAGACACACACGGTGCGCACCATAGCTCAAACAGGAAGGTTAGGGGAAGAAAATAAGGAAATGCTGCAGTAGGGCAATTGGAGTATAACTGAGCAATTAACACCTATTAACTCACAGTGGGCAGTCGACGGCAGCTGACAAGTCTGCTTGCAGAAACCTGCAAAACAGGATAGGGGAGGTGTTGGATTGCAAAGAAAAGAGAACTCTCATAGCAGAGCAAAGCAAACCTGCAGTAGACTGGCCATAGAACACATTACAGGAGATAAGCCAGGTTTAGGAAAGTACAAATGAAAGCAGGCTGCTGGATGCATGCCAGAAAATGGGAGGTGAAACGTTAAGAAATGTAAAGGGAAGGGCAAGAGGTAATCCACGGCAGCCAAATGTAATTCAACACCAAAGGCACCACAATAATAGTACCTGTCATAAAACACATAAGATACTCTGTAGCTATGATCGTACATACACACCCTATGACATCATCAGTGTTCACAGCACAATAGTATAAAGTGTGAAAGCACCTCACACACACCTGTGTATTCCCAAACACTGCACCATTGGTGTAAACAGACGGGGAACTTTTAGAATGTACATGTTGGGAGCTGCCATAGCTGTGATTCATCACCATGTGTTAGAGACTGAAGGTGTTGTGGAGGATGATGCTGACAACCAATGGAGGCCCCGGAGGAGGAGAAGAGTGTTCAGACCAAGGGTAACCTACCAGGGGCTACATGATCTGTAGATAGTAGAGCATTACAGGGTGGACAGGGACATCTTACAGCAAATAGTTGAGCTGTGCTGGCCACACCTGAGATCCAGAAACAACAGAGGGGAACCCATCCCAGTGGACACGAAGGTATGTGTAAGCTTGCAAATACTAGCCACAGGTACCTTTCAAAGGCCAACTGGAGATATAATGGGAATCTCACAGGCATCAGCATCTAGGGTACTACACCAGTTCCTGGATGCCATGTTACCACATGCCAATGAGCATATATACTTCCCCCAAACTCAGGAGGAGTTGGCCAGCAATATGCGTCTCTTCCACCATGTGGCACACTACCCGGAGGTACTGGGTGTGATAGACTGCACGCACATACATATCAAGTCACCACCCGGTGAGCATGGTAGGCACTACATAAACCACAAGGGATACCAATCCATCAACTGCCAGGTCATGTGCAATGCCCAGGGCATTATCATGAATGTGTGTGCTGGCAGCCCTGGAAGCTACCATGACTCCCACATCTGGCATGCCTCACAGCTGTATCAGGTATTTGTCAGGGGGGACATCCCACATGGCCACCTTGTGGGGGATGTTGGCTATGCACTGGAGCCGTGGATGATGACTCCCATCAGAAATGCACACACACCCATGCACGAACGCCATAATGAGGCACACGCACAAACCAGAATCATCATAGAGCGTGTGTTTGGAATGCTGAAATCACGGTTCCGTTGCTTGGACATATCTGGTGGAGCCTTGCAGTACTCTCCAGGCACGTGTGCCCACATCTTCATAGTATGTGCCATGCTACATAATATGATTCTGCGGAAACAGCCACAGCAGGGACATAATGGTGAAGGCCCTCACAGCCCACAGCAATTGCCAAGGCCATCACAGGCACAGAGGGATTCAGACCACAAACACCCTGTGCCAGTAGGCAGACGGAGGTGTGCCCAATATGCCTACACCTTGGCAAAGAGGGAACGTGTAGCACATACTCTGACAGTGTAGGCCCCTACGGACTGACACACCTCTCCACCTGCACAGACAGTAAAATGGATGGCACACACACAAGACCACCTGTAAATTGTAATGTATAGGTGGCCTACTGTGTGAATCCTACATAGGCAGCCCTCAGCCATTGCACACACAACAGCTATTGGAACAAGGAATGTCAACACCTGAACAGTACACTCACCTATCAGCATATGTTGGTACTGTATGTATAGGTTCCTAGGTACATCGGTAGGTACACGCCCAATTGTCAGAGGCCATTCATTAATCGAGGCAAACAGTGTCTGCTGTCATCACCACATTGAGTAATCAACTGTCCCTCAGTGGAGCAGAGCCAATTGCGGGATCCATGTGTGTAATCACTGTTCCCCACAGACTCTGCATGGATTCACTGGTGTGTTAATGAGGGGCTCCATATAATGTAATCAAGGATGTAGTGGCAAAGCATGGGGTGTACCCATGACAGGTATCTGTCACTCCAGCATGCTCCACCTATGGTTGTGTGAAGGTGTAGCACATTATAGTGTGTGGCTCACTGTGACATACATTCCCAATGCTGGAGCACATCCATTAAACATCACTTGGACATACCATTAATAGGTCTCATCCATATGTAAACTAACTGAGTTACCCATTTGATTGCAGTATGGAGTAACAGCCATAGTACAGTGCACATACAAAATGCCATAACATGTGTACAAATCCCAGATGCCCAAGTGGAAAATGCACTGACTGTTGTGCATGTTCCCGGTTCCACGTCCTGCAAGGGACGTTACGTAATCTCGAAGGCATGAATAATGGATGTTGGATGCAGGTCATCAGATCAGGTTTAGCACATGTTAGCGGGAATATGCATTGCCCAGTGCTGGTAAGTGTTGTTTAAACATGACTATACAGATATGCCCGAAACAGGGCTAAGCTTCTCTGAATATCACGCAGATCATGGTCAATGATGTCCAGAACAGGTGAAACTAGCATTTTGCACCCCTGTATTAATAGTGCCTGCTCTGAAGGGTAAAATGACCACTGCCAGGAGTAGAACACGCAATTGTGTACACAATCACCTAACACTAAGCTACCCAAGATGTACCAACGGCAGGTGTGTAATGTGACAGGTCCAAACACAAACGTGCGGAGTCCAGGAAACAGTATACACCGACAGGTACACAATGAAAGGTGTATTCTCCATCTCACTCTCTCTCTCTCATAGATATATATATATATATATATATATATATATATATATATATATATACACATAATAGAGATAGAAAGGGTGATAGCGAGATATATGTTGATATATATGGATTCACCTATATCTGCAAATATATAGATAGGTCAACGACATGTACACAACCATGGAGGTAGAAATAAATAGGATACTGCAAACTATGGAATGTGTCACATACTGACACGTAATCACGAGGCTTAAAGACTGAAAGAACAGAGTACCAGAACACTGGAACCGCGTATAATATTATCATGATATTAAGGGACATATAGTTATCGCTGCCGGTGTTGCAGTCCACATAGGTACTGTGTTCAACTGTGTTTGTGATTGCTGTAGTCTGTGTATCTCTGTGTTGAGGGTGCCGTGTGCATTCCCATGGGACTGTAATGTGTGTGTGTGTGTGTGTGTGTGTGTGTGTGTGTGTGTGTGTGTGTGTGTGTGTGTGTTTGCATCGTGTGTCTGTTAGTGCTAACTCAGAGGTAGATCATTACGGTAGGTGTGGTTATAGCTGGCTGTAAGCATACGGTTACCAGCTGTCCCACTTTAAGAGGGACAGCCCCTCCCTGGGCAGTTGTGTCCTGACAAAAAATATTAAAAAGGGCAAATGCCCGAGATTGTAGGACATAACTATGTCCCATATATTATGTAATAGTTGCATTAAATAGTTATGCCTGTATCTACAAAATGTAAATGTTACATGAAACATGATAAGTAGCTAAAGTGCTACAAGAATAAGTATGTATTCAGGATAAAAGTATGTTCTATCCTGTGTACTGACCATGAGTATGTGTCGGCCTGTAAACACTGATGTGTTTCCAGCGGCCATTTGAAAAGGTGGCAACCCATGCCAAAGAGGTTCAGTCACCAACACAACTGCAATGAGTGCAAATATCTGTGACAGAAATACACGAGCCAGCTGTCATTCCTTTACATATCACTGTATTTCCAGAGGTATGGAAGTATCAACTTCACCTGCATACTATATAGAAACCAATTAACAATGGCTCAATGTATAAAACATAGTTCAGTCTACTAACTGATACGTCTTCAATTAGGGAAGGAGCCCACACACATATATGGAATATGTAGAAATGCAGTCCCCACAAACCTGTATATGCTATGTACACCCACCTACATCTCCCCCACACCCAAAACAATTGCAATACAGACTGTAATAACATCACAAACATCCACTCACTCAATTACATCTGCAGAGGCGTTAACATACCTTGTGAGAGACACATTTGTAAAGGCGCCACGTGAAATCATAGCTGTTGTATAATGGAACAGACGGCGATGTTACAGGTTTTGTTTGCAATACTCCCTTATCAGATGGTTGAGATGATAGGTGCACTCACATGTAGAACCACATACTCTAGCCGTCACACACAATCCACGGGGGACATGAATTAAAAATATCCATGTCTCTACAAATAGCAGTTGCAATTCCTCACAACAAAACGCATACAGGCCGTCTCCCCGAAGATAGGGCAAAAGGGCAACGCCCAAGTGGAGAATTCAATTATACCCCACTGTTGCTGCATAATTGGTGAATGGAGTAGCTGCACAGCTGATGTGCATGTAATAATTTACTCAGGAACACCAACTGGTGGCAGGAAAACACATGTTACAGGTATCAACGTATATAAGGATGACTTGCCATACATTCAAACCGTATGCTCATACCATAGAACCGTTTAAACAGTAAAGGTGTAAGAGAGATATCTACGAAGATTCGGAACACTAACAAGGTATGTAGAACACTCAGTATGTTAGTGTATGTAGAGCCTGTTTTGTATTAATTAAAAGTGTATGCAATGCATAAAGTGGGAAAAGATATTATGTAGTGATGTCTTGTTGAGCATAGTAATGCTTGTAGAAATTGTGTGTCCTGCTGTGGGCCACAAGGTAAACATCACATGCACCACAAGGGATGTTACATGAAGGCTTTAAACAGAGCAATTCCACACCACCCGCCTTCAGTGATACGGTATGTCCAACAAGTACTTGCCATAGCAGGTGATAATATATGTTGATATACTGTCACAGTAGGCATGTGTATGGGCATATAATGACAATAACATGCCTAAGGTAGTCCTGCTGTGCAAGTATGCTTTGCATTATGGGATAATGTGTAAAATATGTGTAATGTACAGTATTGTAGGTAGATATGTCAGATATTCTACACAGCATAACTGTTATATCATGCAAACAAAAGGTATCGTCTCTTGGCATGTACAATACACAAATAACAATAATAGGATACATATGGCTTGTAGTCACAGGACACTATAACAGCATGATAGCTAATTGAAATGGAAGAGCTACTCAATTAACCATGCACAAAGGACATGTAATAGCTTCACAGGTTCATAGTGAGGTACTATGCTGTCTGGCAAGTCTATGTGTAAGCCCAACTGCAGTGTTCACACCGGCGGCACCTCTCTAGGGTACTGTCCTGTCTGTGAACAGCAGAGCCATGTGTTACCTGCACCTCTGTACAGTACAGCCACTGCAGTGATCCCTGATGTATCAGTGTGACCACCTACAGAGTCACCTATGACCGGTGTGTTGGGTATGTTATAACACCCTATTGGCTGTAGTTGATGGGCACACATGAGTCTGTGGGCTATAAGGAATTGTTGTTGTGTTTGGTGATGTGGGCTGCCTCTGGTGCCTACACAGAGTATGGAGAGGTTCTGAAAATGTCGTACTCGTACTATGTGTGGCCTGTGGTGGTGGAGATCCAGTGAGACTATGTGATGAGTGGGGTGTGTTGCAAATGTTAAATGTCCCCACATGAATGTCAGGTTCAGTCTGGGTTGGTGAGAGCATTACCCCCAGCATGGCTACATATGTGCATCTCCCACAGGCTGTAGTATCGTATGTTGGGAGGTGAGCATTGACTGTGTACATGAGACAATTGCTCTATTGCCACATGTGTGCCATATTCATCATATAGACAGGCAATAACACTGGTAAGTGACACTTGGACATGCCTGTATATTCAACCATGTCTCACAAGATATGTGAGTTACGTGTGTACAACAGCTGTTGTACTGTAAGCAAGCTGGAAATGTAAGGACAGACAGTGTACTTCTAAGAAATGAGTTGGAATGGGTGCTATAGTAATTAGTAGCTCATGAAGTGCTTACATGGTCTGAACAAGTGCTGAGCATGAATATGCAATACAGATAGGGTGTTGGATAATATCAACCCACAAGTGGAGATGACAGTCATAATTGGAGGCACTGCACTATTACCCTGCTGAGTATGGTTTGCAAGTCTATGAATCTTTATCAATGTAGATGTTAGAAGTACAGAAGTAGATGACAGTACAGATGATTTCACACTGCATAGCATACCTGTGACAGGTCATAGGACATCATCACCCATAACATGTTCCAGCTACACTGAGTATACTAGATGTACCTTCGTATGTCACAGGAGTGTTCTACCAGTGGCCTGTTGACAGAAGCAACACTACAAAAGGTGTCTGAGTGACATGTGCATATCACACCAGTGGCAGTTACAGTAAAACAGGGTTAATGTTTTGTACTCCCCCCGCATTGTAGCCCATACCACACAGACAAATGGGAGGCATCTGTGTATGTAAGGATGTGAATGGCCATGACCTAGGAGCAATAGCTGTCTCAGTGTTGTGGACAACATACAGAATGGGCTTTGTGGGTGAGGTGTGTGACATATTTGCACAATCTGACAGCTGATAATAGCATTGTCACCACTAGGTGAATAACCCTCTACCCATTAACTACCACCTAGGCAGCGGTCAACATTATGGACACTGTGTAAGGGATGGTGCTGTGCAGTTCACCTCCCTGAGTTGCTGATGTCTCCAGGCCTATTAGGTAGTCATACGAGGCACCCATGTCATGACAGGGTGCCATCCATGAGCATGGAGATCATTGGACAGGCATACTCAGCACTTGGGTGACCAATATAGGATCACATATCACCTTTAAGGGGTATTGGCCATGCATGGATGGGCGATACCAGCCTTCACAATCCTCACCTCCACTATGCAGCATGCTGGCTACCTTGCATAAAAACATGTGCTACACTGTGATGTTGGACATGCTACATGTACATATCCTGATCTGAAAGACATACATCATGGACAGCCACCGTCCTACTACAAGGATCGCCACATGCTGGACAGAGCCCTGTGCCATACATGTTACATACTCCTGCCATACCATGCAACCCTGTCCATCAAAGCTGCATATGTCATCTCTGTCATACATGGTGTGATGACCGCATGGTAGATGTATTATTAACTGTCTGGATCAGTAATGTGGCACTGATGCACCTCGCGGTGGCAAAATGGCTGTTGGATACAGCTAGAAAACCTTGCCTATACATGCTATAGTTGATAACCATCCCTGCGAATGACGTCTGGCTAGCCATTGTCTCATGTCTATCACATGTGCAACACAGGCGATATGTGGCAGGATGTTGAACTGCTATACAGTGCTGTGTAGATGTATATGGCAAAACACATGCATGTAAACGTTTCTGTGCATATGTGTGCATTGTCACTGCTCATGTCCATTAAGGCAGTGTATGTGTTGATATGTGACATATACACAGCATCAGGGTCAACAGCATTACTGTGGACACATCCAGGCATGTGCTGATAGGTAAGAACACCAGTACAGGCAAACAGACATGCCCACATCAAGACAGCACTCACATGGAGTATGAACAATGTAATGAGGTGACACACATATATGGTGATGATATCCAATGCATAACGGGAGTTACATGTGTGTGACACAAACATGTCAGTCGTGTCAGTGTCATGACGATTTGCAAAGATAACTGTTCAGATGTACTAGATTTAATACAAGTGTATGTGCAGCTGTATCTCTGTACATCTTTGTGATACTGTGACCTGTCTCCATCATTATGTGTTCCAGATAATGCCTCGTTCATGCCTGCCAGTGTATAGCTGCCTGGAGGATGATGCCCTCATCCCGTACCTCCATAAGAACTATGAGGTGTTGTTCAGCCATGTGCCACAGCATGCCCAGCAGCATGACAACCTGTGGCAGGACCTTCGCAGGAGGGTTAATGATGTGGGTGGCCATAACTGCATCTACCAGCAGATGCACAGACACTGCACAGACCTGATACGACATGCGAAACAGCGTGCCAATGCAATCGCCAGGGAACAAGGTGGAACAGGTGGTGGGCCACCAACCCAGCCCCCACTCACACCCACCGAGGAGCTACTGGCCAGCATGGGGCACCCTCAGAATAGCATCCACAAAAACTAGGTGCCATCGTGGAGGTGGGTGTCTCCCAACCAATGAGCCTGGAGTTGCCTGGTAAGTCACTACTGCACATATGACTATTATATCCCATTTAGTTGCATGTGTCACTGTACAATATGTAACGTAACATCATATGCAAGGTATGTTTACACACATGCTTCATACCACAGTATGCTACCCTGTGTATGCACACATGTGCATACTATATGCTATTGTACAGGCGAATGTGTTAACATGCACAGTGTACCATGTGGCTGTCATACAGTCATGGATAATGTTCAAACTGCTGTGTCACCCCTATACAGGTACCTCTGGTGTGCTGCACAGACATCAGTCCATTGCAGGTGAGACAGTTATCAGTATCAGGCATGTTAATGCATATATCTATTCGACAGGTCACCAGTTAACACATGTACACATAATGTATGGTCCAGTCATGATATACAGGCCACATCTGTCATTATTCACACAGGCTACCCATGTGCAATATATACAAACTAAATGAAACACCGATATGAAACCACAGTATCTGTCATTGCTAGATGTGTGGACAGCTGTGCATACAACGGTGAAGGTGTTCAATGTAGGCATATGTACTATACATTGGAACAACACATGTGTGGTACACAAACAGTACCACACAGTGAGCTGGGATATGGGCAGCCCACAGGAGTCACCATTGTGTAATATGCCCCTGCAATGGGTGCACACATTGTGACATGCCATCTGACATGTCCCAGACATGTAGTGTACCGGCTGCAATATTGGCTCACTATCCCATAATACATACCCCACATGCCAAACATACAACCCATTGTCTGCATAGCCCTGTGGACAGTGACATATCTGACATCTATGGGTGTATGTCATATGGGACAACACAGACGTGAGATAGACGGCCATCACAAACATTTGGCCAACACATGCTCACACATGGCCATGGAGGATCACCAGAGACATGTAGCCACACAGTAGATGTGATGTGTATACACCCTGTTGCACATTGTCCACACATGGTCCAACTATAGCCTTAGTTGACTGATTATATAGTTGATGTGGAACACTGGACATCCTAAAAGCCTGTGCACAGCTAGTGGAGGTGTCACTTAATTCGACCATATAAGATGTGTTGAACATCACGACTATGTCATAGCATGACAGTAGTCACCTGTACAGCTTCCACAGACATTGACACCACATCAGGCCACAGATGCCATACATTTCCCTTGCTGCTGCTTGTCAGCCGTGCACCTCATGTGTGTGGTACATTAATGTCATGTGGGACATGGTGTATTGACAAGTCTGCCATGTGTGGACATGGTTGCCAGGCAGCTAAGACTTTGTAGTAGTTGTGCAGGGGTGTCATCCGTAGGTCTTTCAGTGACCTGTCACATGACACAGCATGGTTTGGTGCGTATACACCTCAGTGACGTGGATCACAATCCACAGTTATGTAATGTGTATGCATGCAGTTATGGCTATGCACTGTGTGTGTATTACACACTGTATAGCGATATAGATGCCTCATGATGCCATGCAATGGCACAGTGTCTGTACTTCACACTGTATAGCAATGTAGACACCTCACACTACCCTTCAATGCTCATGCACATTTGCTAAAAGTGCATTCTATCTGTAGGGCATACAGACAACACTGCAATGTGATACCCATTACAATGCTGTACATGTGTCAGGACATCATTGTGTCAGACATGTATGCATGTCAATGCACACGTCAGCAGATTACATGTCAAGGTCACTTCAGCCATGTGTACTGTTAACCTGTGCTGGTCCACATGGTGTATCACAGGGATGCATACTTACTACCATGATTGTGTGAACTGCATGGCTACTGATATGACACCTGCTTGCTGTTGTGTGCAACCCAGGGAGGTATGCTAACTACCACTATTAATGTCCGAGCTGCATGCCGTCTGCTGTATCACATGCATGCTGCATGCTGTCTGTCAAATCACATGCATGCTGCATGCCGTCTGCTGTATCACATGCATGCTGCATGCCGTCTGTCAAATCACATGCATGGTGTGTCTGTGTGTCTGTGTGTCTGTTTGTCTGTGTGTCTGTGTGTCTATTGTAATGTAGAGTCTTTATTTGCATTCACAGGTCATGTAGGTGTGTTACCCTCCTGCAGTCCATCTGATGTTAGTGTCCCCACAGATACTAGCAGTGATGAACATATGCATGAGGTACAGGCAGGGTTGTCAGGGGCTGAATCTGTGCCAATGGTTGCCATCCCAGCTATGTCCCCCTCTTCCCCACACACAGTTCTCATGCCAACACATACCTCATCACCAGTGGCCATAGAGAAAGGACAGTCAGTGTGTGTGTTAGCTTGGAACAGGAACGTGTGGTGGCTACAGAAGGTGTGTCTCCACACCATGGTGTCAGTGTAATGACTGCAGATGTGCCACACAGGCATGTGGCCAGTGCCGCTTGTAGGAGGACCTCTGGCAGACATGCACCTGCAGGACAGAGCGCAGCAGCTGGTGTCACCAGACGCATGTTCCAGACTGTGATGGCGGCACAGGCACATGCTGAATGGCAGAACAGAGAAGGGCAGAAGCTTCAGAGGGCTGCTATCCGTACTCTAAACAACAACATCCAGGCATTGGCAAATGCTCAACAGCAGATTGCTAATGTTCTGGACAGGCGATTGGGTGACATGGTTGGAATCCTTGACCGTGGCATGGCAATCCGCGAGCATGAGCTGTCTGTGCTGGAACATCTGGTAGGAGTGAGGCATAGGCCATGTGGATGTAGGCCAGCTACACCACCTAGTGCAGGTCAACGTAAACGAGCCACCTCACATGCTCGCTCCCATAGGGCTGTTAGCAGTAGCAGTGCAGTTGGTGCTGTGCTGTCCACACCAGGACACAGCAGGTCACATGGATGTGGCCCTGGATGTTCTCAGCGGGGACATGGTTCCAGTGGATATGTGTCATCAGACAGTAGCCAATCTGTACCTCCACCTGGTAGTGCCCGTGCAACCCCTGGCAGGCACAGATCACGTGGCCGTGGCCGGACACAGTGAGCTGTACATCCTGGTCTGTACAATCTGGAGCTGTCAATAATACCCCTGTGTAGGCCTGACAAAAGGCAGACCTGTGTGCATACATACACGCACACAGCAGAAACATCTGTAGGGCACTGCAACACCCCCATGCATAATGACCACACATGTCCAATCAGATCACCGGCCCTTACTCACACACATGATGTCATCCACTGGTGCAGCCTATGCCCCTGGCAAACATTATCACCCTGTGCATATGATGATGCCTGTGCCGCATCCCTGTCATCCACACCATCGGTGCAGGGACATGCTCATATGGTCTGATGCACAGGGTGAACAGAATAGTGAGATAAGTGTATATTGCATTAGTTGTGTACTGTTGACATGCACCAGACATACCATGTAGTACAGGTTTATAATGCATTGTTATATGTTCACAGTGTGTGTCTTGGTAACAACAGTAACAGCATGTTGGTAATTATGCCCTGCTTCCCTCCTTAAGGTCTACTTGCATGTGTCAATAAGTAGCAGTGTTTTCAGTTTCACATGTGTAAATGTGGAGTACTCACAGGCATATATGGCAATACCAGCATGCTATATGTAGCCTCAACCTCACTGTTAGAAAGGCTACCATTCCACAGATGTCCACATATCTACTGATCCAGAAGCATGTGGGCTGTTTAATAGGCTACAGTGGCTAGAGACATGACATCCATACCAGGTCACATCACAGGTATGGTGACATGGTGCGGGGGGTTTACACAGCGGTCTGGCTGATGATAACGTTAGAGGTCACTTGATAACATGAGGCCTCACTGTGTAGCAGTAATACACTGTCACATTACAGGATGAGAACACACACAGACATACACAGAAACACACAGTAACATGCTCACACTCACGGGGTCAACAGCACTATAATGCACACTTGATAGTGTTGAGGTGAGGACCCCTGCCTATGTGGTAATCACCCTCACAGTACTGTGCACCCACACGACGCGACACAGAGGATGAATATGTACAGGTAGCCAGTAAGGCTGAGACCGATGGCATCAACAGGGTAGTAGACTGCATCACCATGAGGGGTTAGGGATCCTGTCTGTTCTGTATGGTAGCATACACCCTCACTCCATGCACCAGACAGCCATACATACACATACACACACACACACACACACACACACACACACACACACACACACACACACACACACACTGTGGAGTCCACAAATGTCATTCACATACAGATAGCTGACATGTGTGTGATACACACACCACCCTGCCTACGTCATGCTTTCTACACTGCAGTATGTACAGATCTCTACAACAGTGTACAGGGGTGTGTAACAATTGGGATGTATTCCCCACCATACATGGCATATATGGTCACACAAGCAAACACAGATGGCAGTACTGTGAATCATACACCTGCTATATGATGATATGTCTGACAGACATGCAGCAGTATTGGCCGCATTATGTGTACCAATGCTACCTTCGGCAATTGTGCAGCTATATGCACATGGGAGGATGTAAGTGTTCCAGGTGTCAAGTGATTTACAGTCAGTAACACCCTGATCGCTGTGTAGGTTGTATGTCTTCACCTTCAAGTAACAGTAACATAGCGTACTGTTTGCACATGTAATGGTAGGATGGCTTGTGACACACCTGTGAGCCGTCTTCAGCAAACATCCATCTGCAAAGGTGGAATACCACTTTATGTACACACATCCATCTATACCTGATGTACATCCTACCGTACTGTCAGTATTTCACCATATACAGGTGTCAATGATGGGGCGCATTGCAACTGCATGTTGTACTTAGGCACAGATGAATGACATACATCAGCTACTGCACACCACTACATGTACACGTGTGTTAGTCTTACATTCCTGTCATGTAGCCATGTTTGTATGCATTGCAATTGGTGGACATGTGTGATGACATACATAACACATGGACTGTTGTATGAATTGATGGTTGTCATGGGTAACTAGTACAGAGGGAATGTTACCTCGGTCAACATTGCTACCTTATGTACTGTTAGCATTCAACAGCCATGGACCTACCTTCCATGTGCATGCGTGTGATTGCTGTAGCCACTTGTCTGCACGGAGGACAGCAAAAGCTATGCTATGTACATATGTGTTGTGTGTGTGTGGGCCATGTACATATCCACTGCGATTACATGTATGTCATATCCAAACATGAGTGTTCTTTGGTGTACAGCGACAGTCATCTGTTACAGCTGTGTAAGACCCAGGGCCCCTGTTATGTGTAGAGCTGACCTGGTTATGAACAGTGGTATCATTGCATTGCATAACACATGATGGAACCCTGTCAGGACATGTGTAGTCTGCACTGTTGCTGTAGACCTATGTACAGTCCACTGGTCATGAGTCACATGGTGTTGTAGTAATGTATGGATGTGTGTTGCTGGTCCAAGGACATGGTGATGTCTGGGGGCTACATAGTAGAATGCAGCATTTACCACTGTGATCTGCACCTGAGACATCTGTGATGGCTCTTGAGTGTGTACTGGTCAGTACATATGAGTGGCCTTCATGTACGTGGGGACAGTAACACCAAACTGTGCCCTTCCGTGTTTAGAATCCGTGTGCATGCAAGACAGCCCTTCGTTACTACTAAGTGTGTGAGCATGCCCAGTACGCCGTTGCTTAGATGGACACACAGTACATTCCAAACGGACGTGTGATACTAAGTGTGTGAGCATGCCCAGTGACACCTTGTGTTGGTTATGTGCCTCTGTGTATGGTCATGGCGATTGAAATCCTGTATAGCGATGGTTATCCAGGCAATAGATGTCCATACCCCATGTCAGGATGGATTCCTACATTAAACACACTGGTTGACTGTCTTGACGGGTGTACTGTCTGTGGCGCGTCTCATATCTATGTAGTGTTGTAATAGTGCTCCGTAGATAGGCAGTTGTCCCGCTCACACCACTGCCATGTGTTTGTCTACGTCTACCTTGGGACAGTAATATGCTTTTAGACTGCTCACTCTCTATACATTCCCTATCGATGTCTTTGCCTTTGTGGATGATGTCATCCACCTAGAAGTATGCCTCTGGGAGTGCTGTGTTCCAGTAATCTTGGTAGCGTGTTCTGTAACTGTGTAATGCTGTAGTCTGATAAGGTAGTTAGGTGTATGTTCGACTCCCAATCCTACCAAGTGTGTCTGTGTATGTGTGTGTGTTTCCAGCTGCCTGGGGACAGAGTAATGCTTTTAGATGGCTCACTCCCCATACATTCCCTATCATCGTCTTTGCCTTTGCAGATGATGTCATCCACCTAGAAGTATGCCTCTGGGAGTGCTGTGTTCCAGTAATCTCGGTATTGCGTTTTGTAACTGTCTAATGCTGTAGTGTGATAAGGTAGTTAGGTGTATGTTCGACTCCCAGCCCTGACAAGTGTGTGTGTGTGTTTCCAGCTGCCTGGGGACAGAGTAATGCTTTTAGACGGCTCACTCCCCATACATTCCCTATCGGCGTCTTTGCCTTTGCAGATGATGTCATCCACCTAGAAGTATGCCTCTGGGAGTGCTGTGTTTCAGTAATCTTGGTAGCGCATTCTGTAACTGCGTAATGCTGTAGTTTGATAAGGTAGTTAAGTGTATGTTTGACTCCCAATCCTGCCAAGTGTGTGTGTGTTTCCAGCTGCCTGGGGACAGAGTAATGCTTTTAGATGGCTCACTCCCCATACATTCCCTATCGGCGTCTTTGCCTTTGCGGATGATGTCATCCACCTAGAAGTATGCCTCTGGGAGTGCTGTGTTCCAGTAATCTTGGTAGCGCGTTCTGTAACTGGGTAATGCTGTAGTGTGATAAGGTAGTTAGGTGTATGTTCAACTCCCAGCCCTGCCAAGTGTGTGTGTGTGTCTGTGTGTGTGTCCCCAGCTACCTGGGGACAGAGTAATGCTTTTAGATGGCTCACTCCCCATACATTCCTTATTGGCATCTTTGATTTTGCGGATGATGTCATCCACCTAGAAGTATGCCTCTGGGAGTGCTGTGTTCCAGTAATCTCGGTAGCGCGTTCTGTTACTGCGTAATGGTGTAGTGTGGTAGACTAGACAGGTAGGTGCTCGATTCCAAGGCATAGAAGGTATGTGTGTTTGGAGGTTATACCGTATGTGTTGGTATCTGTGGGTGGCTAACTGTGGGATGTGTTCAGTGTGTTTTGTTGCTGACCTATATAGTGTCCACAGCCCGCATAGTCTGCCAAGACACTGGTTTGTCAACACATACATTCGCCAATAGGTCTGGTGAGTAAATGTCAGCAGCCCTACTCTTACCCTTGATACAGTCTGACCCATGTGATGCAACAAAACACACGTGTCTTGATAGTAACAACACTACATGATGCAGGTGGCACATGTAGTTTCCTTTTCATTCCTGTCTAATGCTTTGCTGTCATGTGGTCCGCTGTTGTGATATATATGCAATATCTACATATGTGTGTACATGTATATGTGTGTGTATATATATATATATATATATATATATATATATATATATATATATATATATATATATCTATGTATATATGTATACAAATAATATATATGATATATGTAGATATAGATAGATAGACATAGATGTGAACATATATGTCTGGGGACATCAGCACTATTGAATGTTTGTGCCGGATGATCTGTACGTGATAACCTGGGATGTATGTACATCTGCCATGGCGTAGTGGTAATGCACATCATCTGTAGTGTGCAGGGTCATGGGTTGTAGTCGTGTAGACACCAGTTATTTTATTGCTGGGAAGACCATGAGACATCGAATATGGTGATAGTAAGGCACCTGTTGCCGGTTGTGTACGGATCTGAGTGACACTGAGCAGTGGTTATTAATTTGGAGGTTCGGTATGGGCCATATGACTATTCATTAGAAGACTATACTATGCAGATGAGGTTGGCAATAGTGTATCCCATTTATCACCAGGGTGTGATGCAGGTCCCTGGAGTGTATGTGTGTAGTTAGCCGGGTGCAGGGCTTGAATATAGTTGACAGCATGAGGATGTGTATACTGCCGAACAAGCCTTACTGGGGTGACATAAGACTTTATACACCCAGGGTGACTTACCAGGGGCTACATGAGCTGGGGATGGTGGAGCACTATGGGGTGGACAGAGACCTCCTACAGCGGCTTGTTGACCTGTGCCTGCCACACCTGACACATCAAACAGGCCGAGGGAAACCCATCACAGCGGATACCACGGTATGTGTTGGCCTAGGTGTACTAGCCACAGGTACCTCACACAGCACAACTGGGGATATCATGGGTATCTCACAGGCATCTGCATCCAGAGTATTGCACCAGTTCAAGGACACCATGTCAACACATGCTAGTGAGCACGTACATGTCCTTAACACACGTGATTAGTAGACCAGCAATATGCATCAGTTCAACCACATGGATGACTAGCCTGGGGTACTGGGTGCTATAGCCTGCACACACATACACATGGAAGCACCACCCAGTGAGCGGGGTAGGGTCTACAGTCACTGCAGGGGCATACCCTCCAACAGCTAGGCCATATGTGATGGCCAGGGCATGAGATTGAATGTGTGTGCTGTCTGCCCTGGAAGCTATGATGATTCTGATATATGGCTTCTGACACAGCTGTACCACACCAATGCCAATATGGACATCCCCTACAGTCTCCTAACGGGGGATGCTGGGTAAACACTGGTGTCTTGGCTGATTACACCCATCAGCAATGCACACACACCTGAACACTCACACCATAATGAGGTGGATGCACAGGCAAGACATATAATTGTGCATGTGTTTGGGATGCTCAGTTCACGGTTCTGGTATCCGGACACATCCGGTGGAGCCCTGCAGTATTCACTAGCTATATGCACACAAGTTGTTATGGTATTTGCTATGCTACACATTCTTATCCTGCAGTAACAGTTGCAGCAGGAAAAGCAAGGGGCAGGGCAACACAGCCCAACACCACTGCCAAGGCATGTACAGGCACAGTGTGACTTGGCGAAGGAACTACCTGAGCAGGGCACAATATGACCTGCCCTTGGCAAAAAGGCAACACAAGGCATATGCACTGACACAGTAGGTACCCACAGATTTCCCCTCTCTGACCTGCACACAGTACAATGGATGCCAAACATGACACTGCCTGTGCTCGGCCATGTATAGGCAGCCCTCCAGCACTGTCCTCAGGTCCAGAACACCCCCAGGGTACGTCTATCGACCTAACAATTGGCAGATGTATTAGAATGTGTATTTACCTATTGCTATGGTATGTGTGTGAGCATACAAGTGACTGCAGTGGCCGAATGTTAGGGCAGCAGACAGTACACATCTATTGTGGCACCATGACCTCTGTAGCACATACGGGGGTCACAATGCTCGCCTTTAGTACACAGGGTGTCCTAACCCACTGCAGATTATGGGCTGACCATCATGTGTGTCCATACAGCCCACACACATTCCATGCAGCTGGACAGGTGTGGACCAATACAGACAAATGATATACAATGGCCTATGGATATGCCCAGTGAATGACCCCAACCCCCTAAGACACACACTGACTACAGCAGACCAGGCAGTTTGATGTAGGTTGTGAAAGTTTGGACTTCCAACACCACTGTGCTGGTATTTAAAGCTGGGATCTGACGTACACTGGTATCCCTCCAACCAGCAATTTAGGTAGGTCCACACACTGACATGGAGTACCTGGCATACCAGTACAGTAGTGGCAGATGTGTACAACTGTCAGCTGTGCCCCCGTCCAACCTACACATGTGAGAGTCATGTGGGCCACCCACAGTGCTGTGTAGGACTGTAGTTGTGGTCGGATGTCCCCCCACGCTATGCAGACATGTAGCAACTGTCAATGCTACATGACCATTAGCTACCCTGCAGACAAAGCATGACACCTGTCTGTGTAGAACGGAGGGTCAGCAACACAGTACTAACTATCTGGACATGTGACACATGTGATACAGTTGACCATACTTGGCAAGCTCACATACATGACGGTATGACGGTAATGTTGGTCGACAACATGCGTAACAGTCATACTGGGCATGCTCAGACACTGAAACACAGGATGGCCAGGCATGCATGCACCAGTAGTCCGGACATACTGTTGGATGACTGTGCTGTATGGTGTGTGTGCAGTCTATTGTCTGTACATATGCCATGGTCTATTGTTAATTCACACGCTATGCAGACATGTAGCAACTGTCAATGCTACATGACCATTAGCTACCCTGCAGACATAGCATGACACCTGTCTGTGTAGAACGGAGGGGTCAGCAACACGGTATTAACTATCTGGACATGTGACACATGCGATACAGTTGACCATACTTGGCAAGCTCACACACATGACGGTATGACGGTAATGTCGGTCAACAACATGCGTAACAGTCATACTGGGCATGCTCAGACACTGAAACACAGGACGGCCAGGCATGCATGCACCAGTGATCCGGACATATCTGCCAGTACATTGCTATACTGTTGGATGACTGTGCTGTATGGTGTGTGTGTGGTCTATTGTCTGTACATATGCCATGGTCTATTGTTAATTCACATGAGCTATGTGCGCAGGGTACTGCTACCAACACGTGAATAGGGCAGCTCTTTGTTTGCGGACAGACCGACGCCTTTGGATACGGACTGGGTAAGGCACATTCCAACAGGTGGGATCAGTTGTGCATGTGTTTGCACAGTGTTAAGCACTGCTGACCTGTGGTTACAGCACCTTATACCCGTTTATACTCCACATTTCTTTGACAGTGCACTACTGGCATACTGGTAGACAAACACACTTACAGCTGCTCGCTCACCGACATTTCTGCTTACATTTGTCACTCACACTGGGTGTGTGTGATCCCTTGTGATGCGTATTACATCGGACTACATGACTACAGTATCGGGTATGTGTAACCATTTGGCTATGGCAGGCGTTCGACTGTATGGACTCGGCGGCCTGTCCAGTGACGTAATCATATTATATGCGTGTTCCTCATACGATCTGCTCCCATCTGCCTGATACATGGGAACCAATACTCTGCAATGCTGACATGTGAATATGATTTTGTTAACGCAGCTGTCCGCCGAGTCATGCTACCGCATACCTACTGTATGTTTTCCACCTTTCAGATTGCACGACGGGAGACTGTAGGAGTGACACCTTTCCCACTTTGCATGGGACAGTCCCTCATTAGGCATATGTCATGTGACAATACCAGACCTCTCAACCAATCGGGGACAAATTTCTACTGAATCAGGGACAAGTCAAGAAAACATCAGGGACAATCAGAGACACTTTTAAAAAAGTAGTGCTATTAACTTGAAACATTGACAGAATCAGAGCATGTCAATTAATACACATTTTCTGAAGTAAAAGACGTTTATAACTCCTACTTATTGTCATTAGTCATTAAGTGTAATTCACCATCTTTCCTCCAAAAGTCACTAATTTTAGGAGGGATTCAGAGGGACAGAGTTAAACTTTCAGTCAAAATCAGGGACGTCCCTGAAAATCAGGGAAAGTTGAGAGGTATGGACAATACTCTAGCCATTGCAACTGTCCTGATTAGGGGACATTCTCATGTTGTACGTGTCTGTAGTGGTTGCTTGTTACAGGTCTTGTATACCTGACACGTCGATATGTTATATGTAGTAGCATAAGCAACCTTACTGCTGCTAGACTACACTTTGATTTGTGCCGATATGTATATTTCTGTACTATGCATGGCTGTAGGTATGTTCTGCTCTGGTACGGCTGACATTTCTACAGAGCAGGTTCCACTTTGGCCATTCAGAATGGGGGCGGCCCTATAGATCCTATATGTAGAGCTATCACATGTGTCAAGGCAACACATACCCACAGCCAGTGGTAAACTGATGACTTCCACGGTTTGCATACATTAAGGTTATTCTTGTAGCATTATAATTGCTAATACTGTTTCCTATTACATGTAGCTGTTTCTGATACAACAAATTAATTTCTGACACCACTACACACACTATATAGCCTCCTTTCCCGAACTCACAGGCCATGTGCCATAACTGTCATTTTGCAGGACACAACTGCCCAGACGGCGTACGGGTGTTGAACCTCATCTATTATGCTATCATCTACCTAAGGTGGTCAGCAAATTATGCACTTTCCGTCACTGGCAGACCTCACATACCAATGGGTGTGAATGAACACTGTATCAGGAACAATGCAAAACATCCTGTGGGACACATTTAGATGGTTGGTTCTATTAATCAGACACATTTACAGTCACAGAGCATATGTATTCATTCACGTTTGTCGAGGTACATGCTGTTCATGACTCATACATGTTGTCATCTGTCATTACCTGTATTCCACCACCTGTCCACCTAATATCACTAGTTCTGGAAGTGTTTAGTTGGACTTTGTTACATTATGATTCATGACTATGGACGTCCATGCTAATTGGGTACAACGCACTGATTTGGTCTCTATGTATTCCCCCGATGGTTTACAGACTATCCAGTAGATGTGCTCTCCAGGTTTGGGAGGTGTAGGCGTATGCTATGCCCGCACATACAGGTATGCAGTAGTCCTGTCAACAGATGTGACAGTTGGTTGGTGTACTTATGTGTACAGACCTCTGTGATACTCGGGGACTCGTTTCTACAGTGACAGGGACAAGGCTATGACAACTCAGGGACAATCACGGATACATCTACCATATTAATACTATTACCTTGGAACGTGTTGACAGATTCGTAATTCACTACTAATTTTCTGCAGTTAAATGGGTCTATTACTTTTCATTGTTGTAAGTAGTCATTCTCATTCAACACCTTTCCTCCAAAGGTCACTGGCTTTGTGAGTGGTTAAGAGGCTGGCCAGTTACTGTGCGAATGCTCTGACCATTGGTAGCACTGACATTGTCATATGTACAGGTTGGGATATATTCTGGGGACTAGGGTTGCCACCTTTTCAAATGGCCAAGAAGGGACATTTTCGGAACACACATCAGATTTTACAGGCTGACACATACCCCTGGTCAGTACAAAGGATAGAACTTTACTTTTTTGCCTAAATAAAAGCTTATTCTTGTAGCGGTTTAGTTGCTTATTCTGTTTCTTGTAACATTTAGGTATTTTAGATACAGAAATAATTATTTTATGCAACTATTACATAACATATGGGACATAATTATGTCCTACAATCTCAGGACATTTGCCATTTTTAATATTTTTTGTCAGGACACAACTGCCCAAAGAGGGACTGTCCCTCGCAAAGTGGGACAGGTAGTAACCCTACTGGGGACACCAGATTGTTTAGGCCAACACATAGCCATGGTCAGTGCAGGTTTAGAACATTCATTAGTTCCCTAGCTGTGAGCCTATACCTTTAGCACTTTTGTGGTTTGCCTGTTTCTTGTACGAATTACGTTTATTCTATCCTGACGTGACCGCTTTAGGCAACTGTTACATGCAGTATGGTACATAGTTATTTCCTACAATCACAGGACATTTGACATTGTATCATTGTTGGTCAGGTCACACCTACACACACACAGTAATTGTCCCTCACACAGTGGATCAGGGGGTATCCTGTTTACGTCAATGCCTTCATCACCCTTATACCATGTGCCACTATGCGAATGTGTGCAATATATTCTCTCGCTTATTCGTGTCGGGACACGTGCGTCACGGGCAGGTGTTTGATCCTGGGTAGTAGGTTCTGCATGACCATCTAGGACTGGACAGTCTTGTGCACCACTACTGCACATTCCAACTTGTGTCAAGATGTCTACAGGACTGGACATCGTGTCTTGATACCCATTCTAATGTTTACACAGGTTACTTATCCCATGATGGATATCCAAAAATTTAACAAGACCGATAATAACAAGACCGATACTGACCATTCTTCTGGCGTTATGAAAATGTGCTGGGGGTTTTACATGCAAGGGATACATAGTTTGCAATCCTGAAACTGCCTAGGGTGACACTACCTACTACATATGCGTAGTGGTCACTATGTGTAGATGTGGCTGCGTCAAACTAGTAGGCCAAGTATGGCTGGATTTGGTGGACGTTCAGGTATGGGGTGGGTTGTGTGCTGTGGAGGGGATGCTGGGTAGTCCATTATGCATCCAGGTGTGTTGCATTTGATATGGCCAATTCCATCAGGACCAATCTGTGGGTATGTGCCGGTGACATTTCTGTACATTTGTATTGCACATTTTAATATTCATATGTTTATGGGATTGTGTTCTATAGTATGGCCTGTCTGGTTGTATTGCAGATGTGTATACATGTTTTTGTGTTTCTTTCTGCTTCACCCGCTGCTCCCTCATACACCTCAAGTTCACCTATTCTGCATACGACACAGTCTCGCCTTTGAGGATTATACCATTACCCATCCCCCCCACACACACATATTCCTGACACTCCATCTATCACTGCTTTGGTTGATTGCCCATGACATGGTCAAGGTAACACATTGCATACCCTACATATGTCAGGTACCTGTATGGTTGTGTGGACTACCCTGCCATGTTTGACCTTCCACATGCTATACCTCCCGCACATAGGTACACGCCCATACTTAACTTTCATGACATGGTTGGTATACCTGGGTAATACCCGTTCAACTGTGACACATCCTGACAAGTTTGGCTTGGACCGCAGATGTGTGGATTTTGGCCGACTGTTCTAATCATTGGTAGGATGCCACCTTTTCCTATGTCCAGGATGGGATATATTTTGGACACATATCCGATTGTACTGGACAACACGTACCCACAATCAACGCTACAGATAATACTGTTCCTTTCAGCCTACATGTTGCCTTACTGTTGTAGCAGTTTATATGCTCCTTCTGTTTTGTTTACATGCTTATTCTGTTTCCTGTCACATAGGGCATGTTAAATACAGACATACCTATTGTATGTGACTATTACATGTGTTGTGGGATAGAATTCGGTCATATGGTCACTAGATATTTACATTTATCGTGTTTTTGGTTATGGACACATCTGCCCAGCTGTGTACTCTCCCTCACAATATGGGTCAGCTGGTGACCCTGACCATTGGGCTGGATGTACCTATTGGCAGCACGCTAACATATGATGTGTTTCACTTCCACTTGGTATAACTATCTACACTGCATTGGACTACGGGCACACGGTTTTCAATGTCATTTGTTCGAGGGATAGGGACTCATTATTCCCTACTGTGCATTTGTGTTTGCTTCTTCATTTTGTGTTCACAGGAACTGTCTTGTATGCTTTGCATACATTTCAGTATCCACGGACACTGACAGATGTGATTACTATTGCTTGCAAATTGTTATATGCAAGCATTTTAGGTTGCACGTAGACAGCTGACATTTCCACGCCTCCGTGTGGCACTTCGACACGCCCTATGCACTCGCGCTCCTTTCCTATGCACGTGGCTGTGGCGGCAGCGCACCTTCATTAATATGCATTTGGCTCTACTGCACCATCTTCACGCCACACAGTTGGCGCAAGCCTAACGCCGGCCTTGCACTGAACTTCATGAATCCCGGGGGTTGTTTATAATTTTTGACATTGAGTGTAAATTTTACATACTTTTTTTGTATTTTATACAGACTGTGGTAATTATGTTACTCAAAGTACATTGGATTTAAACAATTTACATGTTTTGCAATATTTTTCTATTCTTTACTGTACTAAATGTACTGCTTTATTGAAGATAAGTTCCATCGCAGACCGTTCCAGGTGTAATCTATGTCATAAGCAAGTGTGAAAATGGTACATACTTATATGGAACATTTTTTATTTTATTTTATTTTACATTTGTTTACCGGGAAGGTCCAACTGGACACAGATCCATTTTCAATGAAGGCCCGGGGAGAAAAGCCCCAAAATGCTAATCACGGAAATACAATACAAGACCAGATAATATAATAAAATACAATACAATATAATATATGGGAGAAAAGTGAGAAAAGCATACATATCAGAAAGTGTGTGTGTGTGTGTGTGTGTGTGTGTGTGTGTGTGTGTGTGTGTGTGTGTGTGTGTGTGTGTGTGTGTGTGTGTGTGTGTCCTTCGGCTTTTTCTGGTTAGGGGTCGCCACAGCATATATATCAGAAAGTAACAACAATAAAAATTGGCAATTCATAAAATACATAAATCAGATTTGCAAAAACTTTTTTTTTTTTTTTGAAACATGAATACAGGAGTGGGAGTAATTGATGTGAAGGATAGAGTTAGGTAAGAATAAAGTTTGTTATTATAGGATGTTAGATGGAGGGAACAGGTGAAGTTTCCAAGTGTTACAGAAGACAGATATTAGTACTGTAAAGTAAATTTCAACAGTTTACCAAGCTTTCAAGTGAACAACTGGTAACCCTTAGCAGAATCCTTGCAACAGTGCATTCATATTGCTTAACCTGGGGTATAGCATGAGCAAAGCCAATTTTTTAGATAGTGGGTTTTCAGGAATTTTTTAAATTGGATAGTAGAGGAAGTAGAGGTTATG
Organism: Protopterus annectens; assembly: GCF_019279795.1. Taxonomy (NCBI): domain Eukaryota; kingdom Metazoa; phylum Chordata; order Ceratodontiformes; family Protopteridae; genus Protopterus; species Protopterus annectens. The sequence goes on along the minus strand of NC_056729.1, from coordinate 1,947,167,424 downwards.
TGACTTGGTAGTGAATTCCAGATTCTGGCTATAGAGCAGGCAAAGAGAGATTTACCACCATCATTTTTATATTTGATGACAGTTATGAGGTTCTGGTTACTAGATCTTAAGGCTCTTGTGATAGTGTGTGGCTGAATAAGATGCTGGAGTGATGGGGTTTTATCTGGAAGGTAATAGAGATTGTGGGCTATTGAGAATTGATTGAGTAGCAGTAGTTGAGGTAGCTCAAGCCAATTGAGCTGCTTAAGGGAAGGACAGTGATGGGACCTGTTTGAGGCTTCAGAACCAAACTTGGCTTTTTTGTTGTAACAAGATTCCATTTTCTTTAGTTCTGTGTGACAGAGATTAGTTAAGATAGGGGAAGCATAAAGGATGATGGATAAGAGATGGGTCCTTCCAATTATGGCTTTGGTATTTTTAGTAATGAACTGTTTGTTCCTATAGAGGAGTCCAAGTTTTTTGCTTACTTTCTTAATGGTTTGTGCTATGTGGATGTTGAATTTCAGATAATTGTTGATTTCGATACCTAGTAGTTTGGTGTGGTGTGGTTGGAGTGATTTGGATCTTGTCTTTGGAGTTTATGCTAAAATCATCATTTAGAGGGGGAGCTCTACTAGGACTGAAAATAATTAGTTTGTTTTTTTGGGATTAAGAATAAGTTTTATGTTTGTAAAACATGTTTTGGCTAGAGTAAAGTTAGTTTTGGTTAGGGTTTGTAGTTCCTTTGGGGGGGGGTGGCAGTTATAATGGTGGTGTCATCAGCGTATTGCATGACTAAGGCAGTGGGTAGGGCTGAAGAGATATGGTTGGTAAATAAAGAGAAGAGCAATGGGCCAAGGATGGACCCTTGTGGGACTCCTATGGATACTGGTAGTAGGGGGGGACAGCTAGTCTTGCCATAGAACTGCTTGCTGATGACCTGATAAGTAGTTATTGAACCATGATATAGAGTAGGTGCATATATTTAGGGTAGATAGAGTTTCAAGACGCATACTGTGGTTTACCGTGTCAAAGGCTTTTGATAAGTCTAAGAATATTGAAGATACGAATAGACCCTTGTTTCTATGGTGGTTGACTAAGTTGGTAAATTATAGTAGTGCTGTGGTGGTGCTATATGAAGGTCTAAAGCTGTGTTGAGATTTGGAAAGCAGGTAGTGTTTTTGCAGGCACTGCATTAGTTGAGAATGAACAACTCTTTCTAAGGAGATAAAATTGCGATTGGGTGATGGTGAGTTCTAGGGAGTTGCCTCCTTTGTGTAGTGGAATAATATGTGATATTTTCCATGAGGTGGGTACCTTGCATTCTGATAGTGACCTATTTATGAGAATAGACACAGAATAGGCTATGGCTTCAGCTGATATCTGTAGGAATTCTGCTGGAAGGTTATCAGCTGCTAGTGTGGTTGGTTTAAGTTTCTTAAAAAGTTTAGAAATTACCTTCATGGGCACTGGGTTCAGGGAAAAGCTGGAGGCATTGTTTTGAATATTGGTGGGGGTTGCAGTAGTTATTGGTATGGGGCTATTGTTAGTATCTGTGTATTAGCAAGCATTTGGATTGTTTCTGTAAAGTATGTGTTAATTTGTGTGGGTATGTTATCATGGTTATTTGATAACACAGGGGTTGGAGTAGTAGATTTGCCTGGGTGCAGTACACAATTTATTGTGGCCCAGAATTTTTGAGGGTTGTGAGCATGTTTTTCTTGCATGCTTTTGTAGTAATTAATTTTGTCAGTTTTAATTAGTTCTTTGGTTTTGTTGTGGAGTTCCAGATAGTTTTATCTCAGAGTAGTTGTTTTGTTTTTGTGATATTGTGAACAGGCCTTGTCCCTGTCTTTCATTATAGTTTTAGTATCTTTTGTTAGCCATGGGACATAGTTAGTTTTTTATTCTTATAGTTCGGGAGGGAGCATGATAGTTTAGGATTTCTAGGAAGGTAGAGTGAAAGTACTGCACGGCTTTGTCTAGAGGTAGTTGTTTTAGGGAAGTACAATTACAGGATTTTAGTGCATTGGTGAAGTCTGAGACTCTAAAGTTCTTTTTATTACGTACTGCTCTGAGGGTGGGTTGGCTGATGCAGTGGGATCTGTTCTTCATTAGGTAGGTTGGCAGATGGTCACTTAGACTATCAGGAAGACAGCCAGATGTCTCAGCGAGAGTGGGGTCAGATAACAGTATCCAGTCTAAGATGGACTGATGTTTGGATGTTTTGTCAGTTCTAGTAAGGGTAGATATGATTTGGGTAAATCCATGGAGGTTAATGTGGGTAGCGGGCTTGTGGCAGGAGCAGTTAAGCTAATCAATGTTAAAGTCATCTAACAGTATAGTTTCATGTGGAATTGAGTTTGAGATTCAGTTTAGCAGGCTTTCCATTATAGTAATTTTGTTGCCTGGTGGAATATAGCCGCCTGCAATGATTATATGTTTGTTGAAGTTTAGTTTTAATTTGGCAAGGATTAGTTCTATGTCTTTGACCTCATGTGTATTGTAATCAATGTGTTCTATGTTGAGATGATTTTGAAATAATATTGCTACACCTCCTCCCTTTTTCTCTATTCTATCTCTATAAACAATACTGTAGCCTGGGGCTGTGATCTCATTATTGTGGTGTTCTGGTTTTAGCTGTGTTTCAGTTAACACAATGACCTCTGGTTTATATAAAGCAAGTAGGGCATGAAGGTCTTGTATTTTGTTAAGTATACTTCTTACATTTATGTTGAAATAGAGGAGAGATGAGGTAGGTTTGTTGTATAGAGGATTTAGGTGATTTGGGATTGTGTTGGTTGGTGTGTGGGGTCATGGATTGGGGTGTATGTCACCACAGCAAGTGAGTGTTTGGAATAGCTGTTGGTAGAGTTTAGTTAATTTCTGTATGATTTTTGTTTGTCTAAGAGAAGAGTGCAGGTTAGTTTTAGATGTCAGCTATTTGTATAATCAAGGAAAGGATTTGCAGGAGTTAAGATTGTTTAATGATATAGGGAAGTGTTTTACTTTTATAGGATTGGGTATGGATTGTGTTTGCCATGGGGGTGGGGTGTTGATATGAAGTTGAGTCTGGTAAGAGGTGAGGATGGTAAGCAGGAATAGGGTCAATATTGTTATTGGGAAGAGTAATGCTCTCAATAACTGGGTTGATTGTGTGTAGTACATTTTAAGTAGCTTCAGAAAGGGTGGGTGGTGTGAAAAGGTAAAATCTATATATGATAGGGGTGGGTGATATACTAAGGGTGTAGTATTAAGGGTGTGGTGGAGTGTGTTACTATGGGAATATTAGGTGTGTTGTGATAGGATAATTGGGAGTGTGAGAATTGATGGAGGGTGTGGTTTATACCTATAAGTTTCTGTGATGTGGGGTGTGTGGGAATGGGGGTAGGGTAGAAGAGCGAAAGCAGGGCTACACCGTGCTGGAGGTGCTGCGGTTCCACAAATAAATCAATAAGTCAGAAGGTTTGCTAGTAGAAAACAGGATAGACAAACATTACAGTTTGATGGTACTCTTTTCTTTTCTTCTGTTTTATTTATTTTATGCCTAAATCTATGGGTAAAGATTATGCAGTCAGTACGCAGAGAGCAAGGCTAAGAAGGTAAGTGGAGGGATAGTGGAGATGGGAGTCTCTGGGTGAGAGTAGACAGAGTGAGGAATAGACACTGAAAGTAAGTTGAGGTATGGGGGTTGTACCAGTGGGAGACAGGATTGAAATGGGAAAGAGTTAGCAGAGAATGGGCAGGTGTAGAATGGGCAGGAGAACACATTGATGGCTAGCAGAGAAGGGGGAGTGGAAGTGGGGTATGCAGAGATGTGTTGAGGCTGACCAGGCGCAGTATTATAAACTGGCACAAAAGTAGGTTCTATGGTCAGGGTAAGTTACCCATACTTTAACACATAATTTGTACTTTAATAACACTGTCGCAGGAGAGGATTACACCAATGGAGCAACACTCTAGGGGGAGTGGGTGGTCTTCTTCAGTTGGCTGGTGTTTGCAAAACCTTTTTGAAGGTGCTTGGGACCTGTAAAGTAAAGATAGTGAAAAAGGATGAGGGTGAGGTAAGTAAGAGCAGTGTTCGAGTAGCTAATTCAACCATCATGTTTTTAGAAGGTGGCAAGACACAGGACTACATGGATAAATCAACAGACACTAGCTGAACATGCAAAGTTCATGCATACCCTAACCAGATGTTGGGGCTGACTCCCAAACCCCGGAGTTGTAGAGATGTGATTTCTTAACTTCAGGTTACATGATGAGTGGCATTCAGATCAAAAGTGTCTACATTTGGAATTTCAATACAGGGGGAAATGGGATGGTTTTAGACAACTGTGCAAGCCTGATTTTTTTTAAATGTGTTTTGTCTTTGCTGTATTTAGTTTTACTACACAAACTCAAATAGAAAAATGACAAGGGAATGGAATCATTAGAGCACTTTTTCTCTTTTTTAGTCCCAGCCTAGCAGCAGTAACACACACACACACACACACACACACACACACACACACACACACACACACACACACACACACACACACACACACACGTGATGGGTACAACTTAATTGGAAGGTAATAGATAAAAAATAATAATTTCTAATTCACTGGGAAAAATGACCCACATAAAAACATATGGAGGGACATGTGGAAAGGTGCCCCCCATAACATACTAACTCTGTGATTGCATGATAGTGCTTATAAGGGAAAACTTCCCTACCTGTACTGTTCCCCAACTGCAGCCACAGAAGCTGCCACTAAATCTCATTGAAGCTCTTCTGACTTACAGCCCCCTGAATCTCTGCACTCTCCAAAATACACAAAGCATTAACATCTAAACCCCATAACTATGGAGCAGGGACAAGGACACACTGTGCCCGAGTCCAAAAGATGTGTTGTCATTGTAAGTGACCACATACCCTGCTAATTAAGTATACCAATTCTGAGACTATACTACACTGGGGAAGCAACAAATTCTCTGATCACTACTGTTCTATGATCTCAAAGAAAAAAGCTCATAATTTTCAGTCAGCTGTATCAGCTTTTTTTACTTTTTAAGAAAGTGAACTGTCTCTCACACACACACACACACACACACACACACACACACACACACACACACACACACACACACACACACACACAAACACACGCACACACACACGCACACACACACACACACACACACACACATATATGTATATATATATATATATATATATATATATTTATCTATCTATATCTATATGTCTAGATCTTATATATATATATATATATATATATATATATATATATATATCTATATATATTATTTATAGTTTGTTTGCCAGGATAGTCCATTGGTCCACGAGGAGACCATTTTCAATGGATTCCCGGGGAGAAAATCTCCAGAAAATTACAAATTACAGATTTAACATAAGAGTAAGTTATTAGAGAAATGTAATATGCACAAATGATGCAAAATTAAACAAATAGAAAAACACGTATTAGTAGAGTGCACATATTAGTACAATGCAATAAGAGTAATATTTACAAACAGTCAAAGTTTTTAACAGTTTAACATATTAGCACAATGCAATAACAGAAACAGTCTAAATTTTTTAACAGTTATGCTAATTCATGCATTTAATTTCTAGGCTACCAAATTTTACCATTCTAGGAGTTATGCTAATTCCTAGAGTTTCTTAGGGGTACAAAACAATGGGAGGCTATTGTGAATTATGGCTTATAGAGAGTAGCTATATTGTAGGGAGATTATGTGGGGTGGAAGGAAGAGCATTCCCATAGTGAAGTTAGGTGTGTATGAAGTAATGTTTTGAATGAAGAGAGGCTGCTGGTGGTGCAGATGAGAGGTGGGAGGGAATTCCAATGGCATGCTAGAGAGAAGGACATTAGATGCTTTCCTGGTGGATGGGCAGGTTTATGCAGTTCAATTAGATTTTGGGAATTAGATCTCAAAAGTCTATTTGGTTGGTGCGTTCTAAAGGTGGTGGCAAGAAAGGGACAGAGACAGGGGGTGAAAATAAGTTTGTGTGCTTGGACAAGTTGAATATAGATGACATAATTGGACAGCTCAAGCCAATTCAGTTGGTGTAGGGCAGTGCAGTGATGGGAAGTGGATCTATGAATGGTTGCAAATTTTGTTATTTTATTATAGCAAGAGGAGTGTTTGGTCTTGAGGGAGAATTGCAGGTTAGTAAGGTTAGAGGCACCGTATAGGAGGGATGGGATAAGGTAAGTGTTGGTGAGGGTGAGTACATATATATATATATATATATATATATATATATATATATATATATATATATATATATATATATATATATATATATATATATATATATATATATCCCTGCCTCTCTCTCCTACTGTATATCTATTTATCTGTCTATCTATATATATACACAAGTATGTATATATGGGAGCGCTACAAAATCCTGAAAGACCAAAATCCTTTGACCAAAATATTGAAAACTCAAAATACTGAATGTCATAATACTGAAAACACACAGGATACCAACACTTAATAAGTTCTAGCACAAGTACATACAGAAACATAATATCCTTCAACTATAAGCAGGGGTACAAGCCTCTATGCACACCCCCTGCTACTTAAATATATCAACTCCGAGATTGCACTTCACTACACTAAGTGCATTCTCGGAGTTGATATATTTAAATGGCAGGGGGTGTGGGGGGTAGAGTGGCTTGCCCCCCTGCTTATACTTGGAGAAGAGTAATATGGTTTGCCTTTTATTTGTTTCTGTATGTACCTGTGCTGGAATATAATAAGTGTTTGTATCCTGTGTATTTTCAATATTATGAGATTCAGTATTTTGAGTTTTCAGTATTTTGAACTTTCAAGACTTTGGTCTCAGGACTTTGGGCTTTCAGTCTGTAGATATATATATATATATATATATATATATATATATATATATATATATATATATATATATATATATCTCAAAATGCATATGGCTGAAGCCATATGCTCGAATTTCAGAAGCTTGACCTTTTGACTGAAAGGGAAAGAAAAAAAAACAAGAAAACAGAAAAAAGTGTTTCTGCAGGGGACAAGCCCCCTGCAACCCCCACACCCCCCTCTACTTATATATTCGAACTCCGAGATCGCACTACAGTGCAGAAAGGGAAATCTTCCATTCTACGCTGTATGCCGATCCCCATTCAGAAGGTCGAGCTTCTGAAATTTTGAGCATATGGTCTCGACCATATGCATTTCGAGATTTCAGCTGTTCGCCCTTCTGAAGGAGAACCATATATACATATATATTTATTTTATTTTATTTTACAGTTGTTGACCGGGATAGTCTGACTGGATATATATCCATTTTCAGCAGAGGCCCATGGAGAAAATCTCCAACATAATGATACACATATATATTTATATATATTCCTGTCTCTCTCTCCCACTGTATATCTCTATCTATCTATCTATCTATCTATCTATCTATCTATCTATCTATCTATCTATCTATCTATCTATCTATCTATCTGTCTTTCTCTATATCTATCTATCTACCTAGATAGATATAGATAAAAATAAAACTATGTTCATCTATGTCAACAGCAACAGAAAATTACCAAGTAAAAAAACATTTCATTCAGAAACTAGCTAGTACATATATAATTATTCAGTACCAGCTAGTTTCTCAATGAAATGGTCTGAAGAAGCAATTGATTTATCGTGAAAGAGCTTACCGTTTTAATTAATTAAATTTGATTTGTTACTGCTGATGTGTTTTAGTGCCATGTCTCAGTGTCTGTTTTTTTTATTTTTTACTTAGTACTTATCTTTATAAATGGATGCTGTTTATCCCAAGTGAACAGATATTTGTAGCAACAGAAAATTACCTATTATTACAACACGCTGGATGAATCAACATCAGATATACCTGCAAAAATTAATGGTGAAATCTTTGCAGTCATGCTTTTAGAAATTTCCCCTCCTACGCTCTTTTTCTTATAAATATGTATATATGTATGCATACATATATACCAACTCTACAGTTGTAAAAAATCAGGTAAACGAGAAAAGCCTTTGTAATGGTGAAATAGGGTTCACATAACTGCTTTCTACAGTAGAGTCACAAAGTAGGCTAAAGCATTCTTGGAGCTGCATTTAGATGATTTAATTTATTCTGTGTCTTGTTGTTTTTTTAGTTTTTCCTAGCTCATAGATCATCCAACAGTAAACAGTAAGACAACAATATTAAGCCAAAGTACAATAAATCTTAAAACTGGAAATAGAAATTAGAAATAGTTTTTTTTAATACCTCTGTACAGATCCTGACATCAGACCCATCAGGTAAAGGATAATATACTCAAATAAAAAAATAATGGCTAGATGACAGAATTTAAACTTCCTAGGCTTCTGCATGCAGACTTATTTTCAGTGTTTTTTTTTTCCCAAAAAAGAATGCTTGTTTTGGCAATGACTTTAGTTTATTAGGAAGAGAAGTTTGAAGGCCATGGATTGAAAAAAATTAAGGAAGAATGTGTAAGTCCTTTATGGGAGATGCCATGTTATGAGTAACCTTCTGAGACTATGCTTACCGAGGGACTAGTTTACTAGTTTATGAATTAGACTACAAGTAAACAGTGCTGCCATTTGAATGCTGAGCAGAGTTAGGGGTGTTACAATGACAAGGGTTTCCTAGGTATAAATGTACTGAATTGACAACTGTTTTATGATATCTGCAGCCCTTTAATGTTGATTGCTAAGGTCATTGCACTAAAAATCAAAGCACATTCTAGAGAAGAATGAAGTCCAACTTTTCTAATGCTTCTATAGTTTCTTTTATAAGGAGGTTTGAGGTTCAGTGACAACTGATGTAGAGGAAACATTCCATCAATGGACATCTGCACATGATATTTGTGTATTAGAAATGAATAATACTGCAAGGTACTTGGCAGTCAGGTCTTACTCCATATGCACCATAAGGGCCAGCAATGCATCATCTATGCTTCAGCATACTGAGCCTTTTCTGGGCAACAAACAGCATTGGTATGGTCTTCTTGTGATCATTTTTTTGCACTCCCACTTTTTTTCAAACAGTCAGTTTGTCCAAGATTGCGACCTCTGATTGTGTTTTATGAGAAACACATATGACTATGGCATCTGCATATAAGCATCTGCATATGGTATGCAGTTGATGTGTACCTATGCAAATGTTAAGCATGTTTAGAAAGAACCAAGCTCTGGGGTCCAGCTGGTACAATAGGATGTCCTTGTGAATTTCTGTGTTTTGTAGCTCTGAAGGATTAGTAATGCATCAAACTTGCAAGTCATAATACGTGTTCATTTACTTCACATAAAACCAGCTTTATAAGCAGTCTAACACTTAACTGAGTCAAAGTCTTTTGTTAAGTTCACAGAGTCTGACCCTTTTATTTCACTAGTATCCATGGTTTTCAGAATGACTCAGAAAAGTCTCAGGATAATGAATAGAAAATGAATCATTATGGTGACTATTAGATTAGGAACATGCCTACAAATTCTGCTGTGGTACTTTGACCTTTTCTAAGCCCATATGCCAATATGACATAAACACTGATATGGGCTTTCTGCCAGTGGTACATTCTGTTCATAGGTTAGTACTAGGCTAGCTGCCAGGTTCTCTTTTCAAAGATGAAATGGCTCAACAATGAGTGACACAAGCAGGAAAGACTTTTGGGGCACTGGTCAGTGGCTCCAGTTTGAATAAAGCTTGGCATTTCTCTCAGCAGTTTATTTACATTTGCTGTTGGTTATTCTGCCCATGCTCCACTCACCCCAACAAAGTGAACATCTGTAGCAAAACTGAAAAAAAAACTTTCAGTTGATTTGTCTAGTGAGTCCAAAGTACATTCTGAACAATCAGAGCAAAGCAGTCTTCAAACTCCTTTACAGTCTTAAGTGAGCCAGAATAATTTTTCCTATTGATATTAAGAGAGATCATAGGGTCATATGATCACAGAAAGTGACTAGGCTAATGGCCCTAGGGCCCTTACAAGCCTAGCCAAGTTCATATCTTTATTTTCATGATCAGCACCTATTGCTCATGTCCAGGAGGGACACAGGTAGAACCCCCGAGGTGAATTTACAGTCACCCATCCAATTGTCCAGATTGCGTCTGAAGAGCGCCAAAGAGATTTTGACATGAAGTGGGAGTCTGTTCCAAATGTGTGCTAATGTGTGGGAGACAAATATATCTCTCCAGCAGGTTTTATTAATGTTGCATACCAGGTTTAGGTCTTTAGAGTCAGTAATCCATTGTACCATTTGACTTATGGATATGCAGCATTTCCAATAAAGCAGGGTCAGAGTTTGCCTTGTATACAAGGCAGAGATAATCTCTGAACAGTCTATTTGAAACAGAATAAAGTGACAGTGATTTCAGATGATCCCCATAGGACAGATGCTGAAGACCTTGATTTTTCCTTGTGGGGAACCTTTGTGGTTTCTCCAATTACTGCAGGTGCTTGGAAAGTTTCATACCAATAGGGGCATTGTACTCATTTATTGACCTGATGAGGGAAGACTACTGAGAGATTATAACTTATTTTTTTCTGGAGGCAATGACCTTATTTATTAGATGAGCAATATAGAATGCCCTTCTTACCACTTTGGATACATGGTGGTCAAAGGTAAGTTTGCTGTCAACCTGTGTGTCCAGGTCTCTCACCACTAAGTGTGTACTTTAAGGTATTGCTATTGATGTGGTAGTTAGCAGGAACATAGATTTTATTGAAAGGAATGATAATACATTTTTTCTGCGTTGCGTTTAAGGCCATGTCTTTAGCACCAATCATTTGTTTATGTAGGACCTTCTTATAGCTTGTTGACATTGTTTGGAGATTCTATGACTGCTCCCAGTTTGCAGTCATCAGCAAACTTTGTCAGCCACAGACCTTTAGTTTTTGCCTGTGCTTTGGAGAAATAGATTCTAAACAGTAGAGATCCCAGGATTGATTCATGTGGAACACCACTGGTTACAGGTCTGCTGTTGGAGGTGGATTCCCCTATTCTGACTATATGAGTTCTATCAGTGAGCCAGTTATCAAGCCATCTAATGATATAAAGGTTGATGCCTAGTTGGTTGAGTTTGTCAATGATGCCTGAGTGGGTATAGTGTCAAATGCCTTGGCTAAGTCCAGGTAGGCTGTATGCACAGATTTCCCTTCGTTCCATGCCTTGCTGATTTTGTTGAAGAAGTCCATCAGGTTTAACAGGCATGATCTTCCTTTGACAAATCCAGTCTGAGTAGGGTCAAGTGTTTGGAGATTACCGATATCTTTGGTGAAAAGGTCCATGATGATTCACTCCATGGCCTTGCAGATAAGGCTAGTCAGGCTAATAAGTATATAGTCCCAGAGGGAGTGGAAGCACCACCTTTGTGCATGGGAATAACACTGGCTGTTTTCCATTAAGCTGGTATGAAGTCAATGCTTATACTATGATTAAAAAGAGTATCCAATGGTGTTGCTAATTCATGTTGGAGCCCATGTAGGACACAGCCTGGGATGTTATCAGGCCCCATAGATGCTGTGCTTTTGGCCTTAGGGCATTTACAACCTGCTCTTTAGGAATACAAGATAGGAGACAGGTGGTAGGGATGTCATGGGGTACATGTTTTTTGTAGTTCTTCCAGTCAAGTTGCTAATCTTTTCCAAAAAACCTGGAGTTTCCCTTAATGCAGACCTGCACTGGCTTCATGGGGTTTGCCTTAGCTTTATTAATAAGTCGTTTGCACTGATGCTTAATGAAGCAGCAGCTAATATCGAGGCTGCACTCTGTTATCTCCTCTGGTGATACATTAGCTACACCATTTCATGCAATACAGATATTTCTTTAATTTCAGATTTTAATGAGGAGGTTGGAGTATCTTATGCACATTTGTCTTAATTAGGAGAAACATATTATTTTGGAGAAGTATTAACAGGATATTTAACAAACATTGTAGTGCAATGTTGCAGTCTTACTACTTGCTAACTCATGAATAGTCTGTGTCGGTAAGAGAGTATTGCAAGCCTCAATTTGCTGATCCTGACAATAACCTGCACCTGATGGTACTACTTTGTTTATGAATAGACTTAACATACAAAAATGATTAATACAATATAGTGGTCTCTGAAGGGAAAAATCATTCCAGTGAAAAAGCACCCATTTGATGAGTTTGTGCTTATCCAATCAGAGATTATGTCATTATCATTGCCTGGATTTATTCAGGTTGTCTATTGCATTGTATAAAGCAGTTTGTAATGCTGTGGATCGTAGTAGAGAGATAGTTGTGTTTAAAGAGCCCAGACAGAGTGCTGGTGATGGGTAGAACTGTCCCATTTTAATTTTTAGTTCACTCCCAGTAATTAATCCTAACCAGTCAGATTGTTATAATGATTGTTAATATTGTAGAATGAAGCAGAGAGTGTGCATAAAATACATTTATTATAATTGGGAGTATCCCTTACCCAGTCCTCATACCTTACCTTTGAGTTTGAATGACCTTGTGCCTAGTGAGTAGTGATAGGGTGAAAGGATCCACACATCCAGCTATTACCCATTTTGCACATGAGGTCAGTATGTCACTTCAACAGTGACAATCATCTAAAGACAAGGTTCACACTGCCAGGTGGCTAGCCCTGCCTAGGTTGTTCTTCCATACCACTCATATCTACAGCCAATTTAGAGTGTCTACAGCCATTTTAGAATATCCACTTTACCTACTGCATTTCTATCTATATTAGAGATAAATTCACCTCCCAACGAATTAGACAGGACAACTCCATGGAGTTACTTTTAGCCCTAACTAACTAGCACAAAAGTTCATTGACTTTGTTAATTCAAATGCCCTGGAACAAATTGTTCAAACTCCAAGAAGAAGAACAAATATACTAGAGCTGGTCCACATCCAACATGACAAACAGAGGTACCACTGCAACAGTTGGACCCTCATCAGTTGCCTTTGAACTGGCACTAACACCAGAACTCACAAAAGGTGTAGACAGACTATAAACTTCACCAATGCAAAGTATACCCTCCTAGGGGAAGGCATAAATGCATTCCAGGCCCCACCCCCAGCTGGAAGTGGTAACTACACCAAAGCTTATACTAAAGTCCTGTACAATCACTTGCATAAGTGTATAGACTCAGCTGTTCCAGAGAGCTTCAAAGCCAGAGCTGCAAATAATAAACAAGCCGCCCTGGTGGACATCCAGCATCAACAAACTTTACAACAAACGCAAAAAGTTGCTGTCTAGGAAAACTAAGGTGAGGGCCCAACAGTGGAAAAACACCCTCCTCAGCCTCAACAGGCAAATAGAACAACATGTCAAAATCCTGTAAGGATAACTTCGAGAAAAATGTAGCAATCACAGCCAAGGATAACCATAAGGCCTTTTACAGCTACATATGCAGCCTAAAAGGTAGGGCCTAAGCATGTGCTGAACTAATGATTAACGATATCACACACACACATATACACTGATCTTGCAGAGATAGTGAACCTGCTGGCAGACAGAGTTGATAAACATTTCACTCCCTTATCCCCCCAAACTTATCACAAACCTTGATCCCAACACCCCATCCCCACCCTGTATATCTATAGAGCAGGTCATTAAAGCCTTGTCTGAGACAAAAAAACAGCTTCTGTGGGACCAGATAGCATCCCAGGCTGTCTTCTAGATAAACTAAAACATTAACTAGAATCACCATTAATTACCCTATTCAGTCATAGTCTAACCACAGGCTATGTGCCTGCGTAATGGAGAACAGCAATAGATATTCCACTCCACAAAGGTGGCTTACCAAGAGACCTGGGGAATTATACACCCATCAGTCTGCCTAGCCTCATCTGTAAGGCCACGGAATGTATCATCATGGCCCTCATAAATAAAGACATATGCGACCTCCAAACTCTGAATACGACCAATTCAGCTTCCTCAAGGGCAAATCCTGCCTGTTAAACCTAATGGATTTCTTTGAAAATGTGACCATGGCCATTGACAAGGGCAGATCTGTGCATACAGCATACCTCGACTTGGTCAAGACCTTCGACATAATCCCACATTCAGGCATTACCGATAAACTTAGGAAACTGAATATAAACCTCTTTGTTGTAAGATGTGTTGCCAACTAGCTCACAAACCGGTCACACACTATTAAAATGGGTAACTCCACAACAATCAGCAGACACGTGACCAGTGGGGTGCCACAAGGGTCAGTGCTGGGCTCACTACTGTTTGGTATATACTTATCAGAAGTTCAGACCAAAACTAAGGGGCTGTGGCCAGCCAGGTTTGTGGATAACTGCAAACTGAGTGCAATTATTGATTCCCCAAATTATGTCAGTATACTTCAGGAGGGAAACACACAGATGAACAACCGGTGTCTTAGTCACGATTTCAAACTAAAAGCAAAGAAATGCATCATCATTCCCTTTGGTAGAAGCAATGTCCCTTCACACTGTCAAATTAACAACAATACCCTATGTACCTGCGAAGTGGTAAGGGATCTGGGATCACAAGTAGACTTCGACCTTAACTTTGATCACCATGTATCTACTGTTGTAAGGAAGGCCTTCTATGCAGCACACTTAATTAGCAAAGGGATCACCTCTAGAGCAAAGGAGGTGATAACCCCTTTATACTCATCCGTATTCAGGCCCATAATTGAGTATAACACCTTTTTGGCATGTACCACACAAAACACCTACAGCAATTGGAGAGACATCAAAGGTTTCTAACAAAGAAGATCAAGGGACTCTAGCATGTGCCTTACACAGACTGATTATAAGTCTGTGTCACTATACTCAGTGATCCCATAAAAGTAAATGAGAAATAAAGACTTCAGAGAAGGGAATATAAAGGCTTTTCTGACAGTGTCTGGAGGAATAATCAACAATTAGGGTGTAAATGCAGCTAAAAAGTAGTACTGTGGTTTTGAAATGTTGTAGTAATGTAACTGATGCATGTATAATTTACTATCTAACTGTTGACTAATGCTTCAATGTAACTGATGCATGTATAATTTACTAAGTAACTGTTGTACTAATGCTTCAGTGTAACTGATGCATGTATAATTTATTATCTAAGTAGCTAAATAAACGTTTATATGTAGCAAGTCTGATTTATTCTAGGAAAATGAATCCACAGTTAACTGTGCAGAGATTTGGACACGAGAAACCTCAGGTTGCCAAAGGTTCATGGGTTTAACACAGGCAGTTCATTTCAGTAAATAAAGAAGCTAGTTGCAGAGACACTGCTAACAGAAAAAATATATCCACAAGTTTAACTATGGTCCAGTATGAAGTTCAGTTGTACTTTTGCTACAGAACAATTCCTAACAGTCCTGATATTATAATTATAGTTCAAACATGGAGAAAAAAGAGAGATAACAAAAGTCCTAAGCTTAGTTGCATACATGGAAAAACAGGTGTGCATTTTAGTTTAGTAAAATGCCAGCAACATTTAAATCATGTAACAGTACAGGTCATAAAATATGCATTCACATTTGAATTTTGTGGTTGTGTTTTGGCCTAAGATAGCAGAACTTGAGAAAACATCTGTATAGATTTAAATATTTAATTATTCTTATCTTACTGTCTTCTTCTTATCATGGTCATCAGATCCTTTATTAAATGAATGCATTGTTTAATTGAAATATAATTAATCTAGTGACTAATACTAGGAATGCACTTGCATACTGTTATAATTAACACTCTTTTCTGTAACTAGAAGGTGCTTTGGGTTTGAAACTGTCTGTTGATCTATGTTTTCTACAATCAACGGTCCAACATTTTTACACATATGTGTTTAGCTCTCATCATCATAAACAAAATTTCCAGTAATTCTTACAAGCTTACATTCATTTACTTCTTGCCAGGCACTGTACAACAGATAAATTCCATTGAGCTGCTACTTTACATTAAAATTTAAAAGGTACATTACTACAGTTTATCCTGGTTATTCCTTTCTGAAATACGGACTGACAGTTTGCCTGTTAGTTAATTAACAGCTTATAAAAACTAGAGTGTTTTAATCAAAGCTGTTTTATTTATTTATTTTTTGTTGATTTAAGCAGTTACAATGCACCCAATCACAGGCTTCTTTTATTCATGGCCACGGAATCTGTAAACAGCAATTGTTCAGTGTTTCTAGTAAGCTCTTATGCTTAGCCTGCAGAGATGGCACTGTTTTATGCATGATGCAGAAACTGTTAATTTACTAAACTAATGTTACATTCTGACACAGGTAACATGACATTCCACAGAAATATTTATTTGAAAGTCTGACATCTGAAATTTTGGTTTTCTGATGTCTTAATATGATTAGATGGTGTTTATTTCACTATTTTATATTTTCTAGACTATTCCTAGATAGCATACTTTACTCTTTTTCCAATGCCTAGGAAAGAAGCAGCAAATCTCCTGCCATCCAAGTTAGAGTGAAGCAAAGAGGCAGTCAGCTTCCACAGTAAAGATGAATATGGTACCCAGCTTTAGGTAGTGAGGAGAGAAGCAGCTGGAACAGAGCTATCATCCTTGGATAGTTAATACAGATGGACACAGTAAAGAGGAATGTGGTACCCAGCTTTACGTAGTGAGGAGAGAAGCAGCTGGAACAGAGCTATCATCCTTGGATAGTTAATACAGATGGACACAGTAAAGATGAATGTGGTACCCAGCTTTAGGTAGTGAGGAGAGAAGCAGCTAGGACAGAGCAATCGTCCTTGGATAGTTAATACAGATGGACACAGTAAAGAGGAATGTGGTACCCAGCTTTACGTAGTGAGGAGAGAAGCAGCTGGAACAGAGCAATCATCCTTGGCTAGTTAATACAGATGGACACAGTAAAGAGGAATGTGGTACCCAGCTTTAGGTAGTGAGAAGAGAAGCAGCTGGAACAGAGCTATCATCCTTGGATAGTTAGTACAGATGGACACAGTAAAGAGGAATGCGGTACCCAGCTTTAGGTAGTGAGAAGAGAAGCAGCTGGAACAGAGCTATCATCCTTGGATAGTTAATACAGATGGACACAGTAAAGATGAATGTGGTACCCAGCTTTAGGTTGTGAGGATAGAAGCAGCTGGAACAGAGCTATCATCCTTGGATAGTTAATACAGATGGACACAGTAAAGACGAATGTGGTACCCAGCTTTAGGTTGTGAGGATAGAAGCAGCTAGGACTGAACAATCATCCTTGGCTAGTTAATACAGATGGACACAGTAAAGAGGAATATGGTACCCAGCTTTAGGTAGTGAGAAGAGAAGCAGCTGGAACAGAGCTATCATCCTTGGATAGATATTACAGATGAAAGTGGAAAGGTTGCTTGACAACTCTTTGAGGCCAGCCTTTTCTCAAAACTTCTTTTCAGTCCACCTCTACACCCCATCTATCAGTTTAAGAGATGTGTCATAATTTCTGTTGCTGCTGACCAGGTGGCACAACTCCTGTCCTACCAGTGTGATACAGTGTCTGTCCACTACCATTTCATTTTGTTCTTTCAGTCACTACTGTTGTGTATTCCTTTGCCTTATTTGGCTAACATGCACTTCATGGTAAATGGGTCAAGGTGCTTGACCTGATGGCAAACATTACACAATGTGTGATAGAAGAATATACACACTCTAGGTACATTAGGCTAACCAAATAAATAAATATCCTCCATAGTGACGTTGTCTGCATGGAATAATATTTAGACATTTACCAGTATGCATTACATTGTATTTTACTTTAGACTTAAGTTATCAATTGTGAATGATCATAGTACAGTGTATATGTTCACCATCTATGAATCACATCTATGTATCACATCCATTCTTATGCTGAATCATAATTGAAATATACTCAGATATATTATTGGGACAGTTGTCTTCAGTTTTTTCAGCATCCCCTGTGAGGTTGTTATTTTGCAGACTTAAAGACAATAGTGGTTAATGCTTCATCCAGTCAGCTGCTTAAGCAAAGCATTTTTCTTAGATTGAAAACATATATAATTCTCGCAATGTTGACTTTACAGTTGAGCTGTCATGCTGTAAGCTAGATTTAGATTTGTTTGCAGAATTAGCTCAGGCACATGTATCTGATGTTTTTTCTTTCATGATATATTATTTAGTCTGGTTAAAGTTTGCCCTTCAATGAGCACAGAAGTTCATTCCAATGCTATTGTTGGAAACCAAGTCTCTATCCTGCAATTAGATGAGTATAACAATTAACAATACTGAGTAAAAAGTCATGTTTTTCAACAGGAAGAGAGCAGATTAGTCTCTCCTGGCATACCTTTCAAGTGCCAGAACTTTGCATGATGTTTCCCATTTTTGCTTCATATTTTTTGGTCAGGTCTTCATACAAGCTGTAGTTTTCTGGCAAATCATTGAGGGTTTAAATCATCAAATAATGACAGACA
Source organism: Protopterus annectens (assembly GCF_019279795.1). Classification (NCBI taxonomy): domain Eukaryota; kingdom Metazoa; phylum Chordata; order Ceratodontiformes; family Protopteridae; genus Protopterus; species Protopterus annectens. Next base: position 1,947,149,040 of record NC_056729.1, on the reverse strand, counting down.
TCTGAGTTCAGACTTCATATGCTTCAGAAAATGCAGACTTATACAAAATCCTGTAGTATAGCAAATTTTGAAGATTGCAAAAGCAATATGTAACACATATCCTTGGTTTTGGGCCTTTTTATCACCCACTCCAGTTATTATTTCATTATTTTTGGCTCTGTCAAGAATTTTTGTGCTACAGAAGTGGAGATATAAGTCAACAAGAAACTAAGAGGTGTAATTAAGTCCAACAAGGCCAGCTATGAGGTAAGGATAGGCTTGCAGGCTTAGGAAAATCAGAAGGCCTTCTTCAGTTCCATCCAGAACCTTTGAGAACACATAACAGTGTGCTGAGCTGGTGGTGAATGGTGTCACCTACACCGATCAGGGTGACATGGCAAATCTACTGGCTAATAAATTTAGCTTGAGCTTTATCTCCCACTCTTCCCCCAGCTCCATCAGGTCTAATCCCCTCCAAAATACTTTCTCCAGCTATCAGCAGGGACCAGGTGCTGACAGCATGCACTAAAGCCAATAACACTGCCTCCATGGGTCCGACAATATCCCTAGTTGCCTCCTGAACAGTCTAAAACATGACATGTCAGGACCACTCAAGTAAAAAGTCATGGTTTTCAACAGAAAGAGAGCAGATTACTCTCTCCTGGCATACCTACAAGCTACTGAGAGGGGACCTTTGCCTGGCTTACTTGGTTTCCTTAGACCCAGCCCTGATAAATCTGTTGCACATGTGCAAAACAAACAGCACCTAAAACGCTAGATCCAGAGATCTGAATTTCACCCATGGCATAAGCAGAGCATGCATGAGGGAGATCCTAAAGGATTCCTGACTGTGGAATTGACTCTTCAATTGCAGCCTTGAAACAGACTACATTCCAAATGAATGGATGACTGCAGCAGTCATTCCCCTTCACAAGGTTGGACCATCAACTGACCTGGGGAAATGCAGTCTCATCAGTCTAATAAGCCAAATATGCAAAGCCATGGAACACATTACCATGGAAATGATAAACAAGGAAACTGGCAACTTACAGACACTGAACCTATCCAAACTTGGCTTTGTTAAGGTAAGGAATGAAATCAGGACTCCTAGTACTTTTAACCCAACCTTGCATCCCATACTAGCACTATTTGAAAAAAATATGTGAAATTGATTTTAGAAATAAATTAAAAGGTTCTTACGCTCATGGGGGGGGGGGTTGCAAAAGAATATGAGTAATGAAAATGTACTGGAACTAAATGCTTTGAGGCTTACCAACATCAGAGTCATGAAGCCAGACAAGGGTGGGGGGGGGGCTAGTATTTATGATCAAGGATGATTATGACTGTAGAATGGAGAAAATGCTGAAACAGGACAGTTATGAAATGATGTCTTTAAATGAACTTAATGTAGCATATAGGAAAAGAAGAGGTTACATTAATGATTTATTTATTTGTGGTCAAATAGACTTGGATATGTTTAACTATTTAATAACATCAACAGCTACCACACCTGTCATCTTTGGTGCTCCAAAGATTCATAATAATCTTACTAAACCCTCCTCTATGCCTCATAATTGATATTTAGCCACATATGCTTGTGCTAAGGTGGTTGATGGTATCATGAAAAAAATACGTAGCAATGGAACACCAAATTTGTAAAGACTCCTGGTCATTTTTAAGGGACATGAACAATCAGGAATGCAGAGAAGAGCTCAGCTTTTTAACTGTGGATGTAAAAGATCTGTATACAGTCATCCCCCACAATTTAGGAATTGAATGGGTGGTAGATGTGTTAGTAGAAAGAGATGCCCCTGCAAATTAAACTAGATTAGTTGAAGAACTACTATACATCATTTTGCAGAATAATGTTTTCATATTTAACGGTACATACTATCTACAGAAAAGAGGAGTAGCTATGGGGTCCCCATGTGGCGTTAGACACACCAACCTAGTTATGGCCTTCTAGGAGCACCATTTTATGTTTACCAGAAGTAACATCAAAGATAAAATCATGTATTATACGCAATTCTGGATGATGTATTTATGATCATAAATGGAGATGAAACTACGGCTAAGGAAATAGTGGATGAGATGAATGCCAGCACATCCTTCCTGGAATTCACATCCAATTTCAAAAGGGCAAAGATTGCTTGTTTGGATGTGGAATTAACTAAGGACATTTTTAAGGTGATGCTATTTATGTAAAATCCATAGAAAGAAAACCTACTCAAACTCATTTTACATTACACAAGCTGCCATCTAAAATACCAGAAAAAATCTGTAGTCAAAGGTCAGCTGGTTAGGGCAGCACGGATGTCCATCTTGGATATAGAATTCATGCAGGAATGCAATAATTTAAAACAAGTGTTTGAAAGAAGGGGCTACCCAGAAGTGTTACTGCAGGGACTCATAAAAGAGGTCCAAATAAAAAGAAGGGAGGAGCACTTCTTACGCATTTTGGGACCACCAGCCTTATTAGCTCATATGCTTAGCCCTGCCACCCCTGAGGCTAATAGTGCTGACATAAATATGCCAATGCACAGTAATAACAATAGTGATAAGAAAAGATACATTGTCAGCTTAGTTACAACATATACACTTATGGTGAGTCCATAAGGGGCACCCTGTTAAAAAACTGGTATATCCTTATGGAAGACACAGATTTTAGATCTAAATTGGGGTGCCCTACAAAGAGTTGCATATAGAAAAGGACCTAACTCAAAAAGTATATTGGAGAAAGAGCATAAATTGTACAACAGGAACCCAGGAATGGTTAAATGTGAAGCATGTGCCTATTGCAGGTACATGGATATAGGTAGGGACTATACAATTGCTAAACAGCACTTTTCGCTCACTGCTAGATATGACTGTAACTCTAAAAGCGTGGTATATTTGGCAAGATGTTAATTCTGTCCTGCATTTTATATCGGCAAAACTGATTGTAGGTTCAAAGAAAGGATCTATGAACTAATTTATAGTATAAATAGAAACAGAGAAAATAATGCTTTGGCCAACCACATCAGGGACAACCCAGGACACCAATTTAAAATTAAGGTAATAGACCAGGTGATGGAGAGCCCTAAAGGTGGGCATACATCCCTTTTACTTGAAAGACAAGAGTTATGGTGGCAACTTACTTTAAATGTGCATTGTTATCCAGGCCTTAATGAGCAGTGTTCTGTTATGTGTTTACTCAAGTTTAAAAGTTTATTATGCTGAATGAACTTATGAAAGTCAGCTTAGAATGTTCTTATAAGACAATATTTTATGTACTTTTAGGTTTGTATGGATGCACCTTATTGATTGTTTTTATATATTAATAATGCTCTACTTTGTGCTTTTTAAGCATGACCCAAAAGTGAACAATGTGTCAACCAAGAACTATAAACAAATCCACTGTATGCCAAAAAAAAAAAAAAAACCTCCTGTGTCTTGGGAATCTGAATGTAACTTCTGTGCAATACCGCTAAATTGCAGTATAATCCCAGCAGCAATTGAATCCTTGAGTTCAACCTGCACAGAAAAGCGATGAATGGCAAAGAATGGTGCCAATGGATGAAATTATAAAACCATTTATTAAATCCAAACTGTTGAGTGCTTTCATTTGTAAAAATCACAAGCTTCATCAGAACACTAACACGAGTGCATCCAATCATTGAATAGCATTTTTGTCGCCATCTCTTTTCAAACTGGGTCCCATTAATTTAAAGATGTATGTACAAAAATGTATAAACACGTGAAACATAAAAACAAATCATTAATCCTAACGTGTAACCTAAAAACCTCTCAAACACTACACTAAACATCTTACCTTATATCTAAAAAGAAAATATATATGTCTATCACTACATCAAATAATAAAAATATACACCAATTGACAAAGAATGTATATATAAAAAATATATATATAAAAATATGTACATATAATAATAAATTGTACAATATCATTTAATAGCCAATAATGGTTTAATAGATATAGTATCATTTAAACCAGGTGGGGCAGCGGCATCAGTGTATAATTGCCACCACAATTCCTTATATAGTAATAATCCTTGAAAATCGCCCCCTCTTTGGTTAACATGTACAATATCAATAATACCAAACTGAAAGTAGTGACTATCTCCATTCTCTTTGATATGTCTATACAACGCATTTTTATCATCCTTCCTTTTGATACTGTACAAGTGTGAATATATTCGTTTATTAAAACTTCTTTGAGTTTTGCCTATGTAAAACCCAGCACAGGTTTTACACAATGCAAGATATATGATCTTATATGTAAAATCCACAGTAAACAGAAAAAACGTTGCTGGAAACTGCTGATTTGAAAACTGGAGTTTAATAACAACACAACACAATACAGCTCGTAGTTAGCGCTTTCGGGTCAAAACCCTTCTTCAGACTAAGAACATACAAACACAAACATATTTAAAACACTCCTCAACCAATCAAAATTCAATAAAAAGCCCGCCTTTTTTTAAGGGCTGGCTTTATAGGTTCATAGGTTCATAGGTTCATACTAGGCTATCTGCCCGAGGGCATTTACAAGCCTAGCCCATAGTTTTGTGGCTTACGCCACCCCTTTAGTATGGGGAACTATACCCATTATTTTGCTGTGCAAATTTAGTTCCATCGCATTGGGAAAGACAGGGGCACTACTTCATTTAATCCTGGGAACCTGTGTGCAGATAGCTCTAGGATCCATTTAGACTCCACCCATTCAGTGGTTTGCTTGATGTCACCACCTCTACTGTTCAGAACTACATTCTGTATTACCCTAAAACTAAATTGATGTGTAGAATGATTCTGTACATGTCTATATAGGGCATTACGTTCATCCAAATTTCTAATTGATGACATATGTTGTAAAATTCTGACCTTGAGCATGTTATTAGTCTTGCCCACATAATAACTCGGACAGGAGTCACAGTTCGCCAAATACACAACATCTGTTGTCCTGCAAGTTGCTCTCCCTTTTAACTGGAATTTCCTCCCACTTACAGGATGAGTAAAAACCACATCTCTGTTAATATGGGCGCAAGCCTTGCAATGACCACATGGTACCGTACCCATGGTTAATGGCAGAGCTTTAGGGATGTTGGCTACCCTCTCTTTGCACAGCATGTCCTTTAAATTTCTGTTCCTCCTGTATCCAAACTGTGGGTTACTACCTACAATGTCCCTCAGGCAATCATCACTGGTGATGATATTCCAGTTCTGGTTGATTATGTCGCAAACACCCTTTACATTACTTCCATAGGTTAACATAAACCTCTGTCTTGTTCGTGTACATACAGCAGATGTATCTTTCCTCTCATTCTGCCTAGTCACATTAATCCAAGGCTTATATTTATCCCTTCTATATGTCCTATCCTTCTTCACTACTCTTTCTATCAAACCATCATTATAACCCCTATCCTGAAATTTTTTTCTCAAATTTATCAACTCTTGATCAAACTGTTCATCTTCCATACTCAACCTAGAGGTCCTACTGACCTGACCTTGTACTATGTTAGGGAACATGAAACGAGGGTGCATGCTGTCAAATGACAGCATGGTGTTCTTCCAACATTCCTTCCTAAACAACTCAGAACTAAAACCATTCCCAGTGAATCTAACCCTGACATCCAGAAAGTATATGTAGTCACTGGAACTGTTAATGCTAAATTTCAAAAATGAGGTAGTCGAGTGAAGAAAATCTATAAAAAGTGTTAACTGTGTGCTATTCCCTCTCCACAAGATAAAAATATCATTCACAAAACATAGATATACTCCTATATGCCTGTGCCATTCCTCATTCTCTAATACATGCTGTCTTTCCCAATGCGATGGAACTAAATTTGCATAGGTATTCGCACAGGGGGTGCCCATGGCTACCCCCTGTGCCTGTCTGTATGTAGAATTAATGCCCATGAAAACATTATTGTCCAAGACTAATGCAAGTAGATCTTTTATTAGGTCAAGTTTCATCCCATTGACCCCCAGCGTGCTTAGCAATTCCACTACGGCTGTTATTCCATAGTGGTTCCCTATCACTGTAAACAAGCTTTGGACATCTAATGTGACCATTATCATGTTTTCTAGGGACATATTCCTACTTAGATCCCCCAAAACTGTGAGAAAATGTGCTGTATCCTTCAGTATGTTCTCTAATTTATCTACATAAGGTCTTAATGTAACTTCTAGCCAAATAGAAATATTTTCAGTTACCCACCCTCTTCCTGACACAATGGGTCTAAGAGGGGGGTCAGTGGATGATTTATGTATCTTCGGGAGGGCCTTGAACACAGGTATAACTGGCTTCTCTATTAAGAGAAAATCATACAAATCCTGTTCTATATACTGATTAGTATATAGCCAGTGTAATCGTTTGTGTACTCTATCAATCACACCTTTTACCTCAACTGGATTTAATAACACATAAACCTCACCTTCAGAAAGCAATTCCTTCATCTTTGTCCTATACCAGTGTGTATCCAGAAGCACTACTGCCCCTCCCTTATCTGCCATTTTTATTGTTAGATCTGAGTTGTTACTCAAATCTTCCAAGGCCTTCCTCTGTTTTCCATTTAAATTGTAAAACTTCTCATTACATTTTTTCTGAAAATAAGCTGTTAAGTCAGTCTCACATTTATTAATAAATAACCCTAATGCTGGTGACAAGGGTGGGACATAACTGCTGGGTTTATGTGGACGTTTGTCCATAGGACCCGAGTTACCAAAAAACTTTTTTAACATAACATTTCGACAAAATAACATGATGTCCATTATGACTTCATTAAATACACAGGTCCTACTTGGAACAAAAGTTAGCCCCTTATTCAATACCTCTAATTGTTCCTTATTTAAAACATATTTTGATAAATTAAAAACAATACCATAGTCCATAGTATGAGTCAGTCCAAAGTTCTCCTCTTCTTGTTGAGGTCTCTGTCGTCGCTCAACGACCTCTTCCAAGGACCTCTCTTCTTCACATCTAACAATGATCTTATATGTGATATATACACTGATGCCGCTGCCCCACCGGGTTTAAATGATACTATCACTCGGATTCATGAAGCTTGGTGCAAGGCCGGCGTAAGGCTTGCGCCGGCCGATGTGGCATAGATGTGGAGTAGTCACGCCATATGCATATTAATGAAGGCGCGCAGCTGCCACAGCCACGTGCATAGGAAACGTGCGCGAGTGCAAGGGGCGTATCGAAGTTGCGCAGGGAGGCATGTCAATGTCGGCTTCTGAGGAGCAACCTAAACTGCTGAATATTATGTTCCGCCAGCAATAGTAATCGTACCTATCAGTGTCCGTGGAGACTGAAACGTATGCAAACAGAGTCCCTGCAAACAGAAAATGAAGACTCAAACACAAATGCACAGTTGGGAATAACGGGTCCCTACCCATGAACAAATGACAGGAAAACCGTGTGCCTGTAGTCCAACGTAGTGTAGATAGCTATACCATGTGGAAGTGAAACGTATCAGATGTTAGCGCGCCGCCAGTAGGTATGTCCATTGCAACGGAGTGGGTCACCAGCTGACCCAAAATTTGAGGGAGGGAACATAGCCATGCAGATGTGTCCATAACAAAATACACGAGGAGAAATGTAGATATAGGTAGTGACCGTATGTCTGAATCATATCCCACAAGCCATGCAATAGTCACATACAAAAGGTATGTCCGTATTTCACATACCAAATGTGATAGGACATAGCATACGCATGTAAACGAAACAGAAGGAGCATATAAACAAGCCATAACAACACGGACACATGTAGGCCGAAAGGAACAGTATGATCCGTACCGTCGACCAAGATTACCACCTGTCCCACTTTGCGAGTGACAGCCCCTCTGTGGGCAGATGTGTCCTGACACAAATATGTAAAACTGGCAAATGTCCAGAGAATATAGGACATAATTCCTCCGTAGACGTCATGCAATAGTTGCATTAAACATATTTCACTGGATGTATAATACAGAAATGTCATAACAAATAGAATAAGATACCGAAATGCTACAAGAATAAGCTTAGATATAGGCAAGAATTGTAAGTTCTATCTGCCGAACTGACCGTGGGTATGTGTCGGCCTGTAAAATATGCTGTGTTCACCGCAACTGTCACAGTAGGGTTGCCACACTTACAAATGGCCAAAGTGGGACATGTTTGGTACAGACATCAGACTGTACAGGCCGACACATACCCATGGCCAGTACAAAGGACAGAACATAACTGTTTTGCCTACAGAAAAGCGTATTCCTGTAGCATTTTAGTTGCTTAGTCTGTTCCTCATAACAGTCAGGTATTTTAGATACAGAATTAACTGTTTAATGTAACTATCACATAAAATATAAGAAATATGTTTGTCCTAAAATCTCAGGACATTTGCCATGTTGACAATTACATGTCAGGACACAACTGCCCAAAGAGGGACTGTCCCTTTCAAAGTAAGACAGGTGTTAACCCTATGTCACACTGTGGACAATTGAAAAGGTGGAAACACAACCGTTGATTGTGGGGAGGCAATGTCCACAACAGTCAGACATAGGAAAAGGTGCCATCCTACCAATGAGTAGAACAGGCTGGCAAAATCCGGAAGGCAGCTGTATAATCCAAACGTGTATGTGACACAGTCGAATGGGTAGTACCCAGATACACCAACCAAGTAATGAAAGTGAAGTAAGGGCGTGTACCTATGTGCGTGAGGTATAGCATGTGGACAGCAAACATGGCAGGGTAGTCCACACAACCATAAAGGTACCCGACACATGTAGGGTAGTCAATGTGTAACTCTAGCCGTGTCATGGGCCAACAACCAAAGTAGTGCTCTATGGGGTGTGAGTAATTCACGTGTGAGGGGTGTGTGTTTAATGGTAAATTCCTTAAAGGCGATACTTATGTCGTATGCAGAAAAGGTGAACCGGAGGTGTATGAGGGGGCAGCAGGTGAAGTGGAAAGAAACACAATCTCATGTAGAAACAGCTGCAAGACAAGCAGACAGGCCATAGTGTAGAACACAATCCCACAAACATATGAATATGGAAATATGCGAGACAATGTATACATACGGCACCATCACATACCCACAGATGGGTCCTGATGGAACTGGCCATAACAAACGCAACACACCTGGATGCATAATAGCCTACCCAGCATACCCTCCACAACACACAACCTGCCACCATACCAGAATGTCCACCAAATCCAGCCGTACTTGGTCCACTGGTTTGTTGCAGAAACAGCTACACACAGTGACCCCTACACATATGTAGTAGGTATTGTCACCCTAGGCAGTGTCAGGATTGCAAAGCATGTGTCCCCTGCAGGTAAAACCCCCTGCACGTTTTCGTGAAGCCACAAAAATCTTCGGTATCTAACTTGTTTTCGTCTTGACCAATTTTTGGGATATCCCTCACGGGATGACCAACTTGTGTAAATAGTAGAATGGGTATGACAACATGATGTCCAATCCAGTAGATATCTGCACACAAGTCAGAACTTGCAGTGGAGGTCCATGACACTGTCCAGCCCTAAGTGGGCATGCATAACGTACCACCCAGGATAAAATACCTTCCTGCGACACATGTGTCCAAACACGAATAGGAGGGAGAATATAATGCACACATTTGCAAAGGGGAAAATGGCATGAGGGCGAGGAAGACACTACGTAAACAGTCAACCCTGATCAAGTGTGAAGGACACTGACTGTGTGCAGTCGTGACTGACCATACCTGTCAACCTGTGTGAGCAAGATATCTGGACAGAGCCATAAATATAAGTGAGACAAAGGTCCAAACCTTGGTGTATTGCATACCCTCGGAGTGATTAACAATGCAGCTGGAGTCCACAGCAGTAGGCAATAGGAAATGTGTAATATGTAGTACCACCTTTTTCCCAGCAGGAGAATGGATGCCTGTGTCGTAGGTGAAGCGGTGAGGCGTATGTTGATGTAGCTAAGTACTATGGGTATGCATTTCAATGAGGGAGAACACCAATAGAATAGTGGTTGCGGTATCCGGCCAACGTGAATGCAGTCCTGGTTGACCTACGACCACTGCACATATAACTTGAAAGTGTAATTAAAGCGTTCGTGCAGTACACACATTTAAATATGTAAAGGTGAACGTGTGTTTTGCAGTAGTCTATAAACTGGAATACAGATATATAACTGTTATGGTCAGAATTATGAAAGTTCACGGAGGCACAATTATCTATGAAACATATGTAACCCACAATAAGGATATGCAAGTGCGCCTGCGCGTGTGTAATCCGCTCACAGAATAGAAAATGAATGGTGTTTTCCCCACGTTCCATGTACATGGCTCATACCTGCTAAACCCGTAAAGTATGAAACCGGACAAAGCCATGACAACAACTGGTACAAATAGGGACAATCCCCAGATATTGCCCTAACAAACATAGAAAGTGGATAGAATAACAGGTGTGTCACTAGCATGGATTCTCTGAAGGGTATGAAGTCGTAACCTGAAATGTTTGTCATTATTTACCAACATCAGTCTTTAATGATATGCCACTAACTTGCCAGATAGACACAAGGTTATGAAAAATGGATCACAAATAGGGACAATCCCCAGATATTGCCTAACAAACAGAGAAAATGGATAGAATAACAGGTGTGTCACTAGCATGGATTCTCTGAAGGGTATGAAATCGTAACCTGAAATGTTTGTCATTATTTACCACTGTCAGTCTTTAATGATATGCCACTAACTTGCCAGATAGACACAAGGTTATGAAAAACGGAGCAAAGATAAGAGGCAAACAGCTGTACATGCAGCGGAAATCTGTACAGTTGAAAGATATGATATGGAGATATATATACACATATATCCACAGACATAATCCAAAGCAAATTACGAGATGAAGAATGTACAGACATATGTATATATGTACAGATATATAAATCTATACACACACGATACATGAATAGATATATACACAACAAACATATGTCCCTGTACATATAACACATGTACATAAATAGTGACCTAATATGGATAGACAGACAGACATGCATGAAAGGGGAATACACCGATGGTTTCCAAACCATTTCCCGGAAAGTACCAGTGTGACAGGGCCTGCAAGTTCTACACGTTAAACATGAATATAGGTGTCCTTTGCAGGACCCCAAAAATTGATCCGTACGAAGTGCGAACCATCATTGATGCAATAAAAGTCACACCTGCAACTACAATATAGCTGTACATGCAACAGTAGCAGGTGCAAGGGTAATAACACATGGGTCGATTGAATGTATGATGTACGAGCTGATATCCACAGAGTGGGGAGTGCTCGGAAGTGTCCTCACACTTTATTACCACTCACATTAAACATGTCTAATGGGTACTGTGGAGGTGTGTCAGGTATGGGAATCATGGGTATGCAGAATTGGGCCAAGGTGCTGGTTGGCACAGATCTATTAGGTACGCCCCATGGGAGTGATCAATATACCTATGTGGGTATAGCACATGCCTATATTCACCAAAAAGGTGCAACCCATCCACTGGATATTGTGTAAACCATTGGGGGAAGACGTAGGGACCTATATCAGTGTCATGTAGGTGATTATCATGGATGGACACACATACAACCAAGATGGTAACCATACCTGCCAGAATGTCAGAATAAGACAGCTGGACTAAGGCATAGTACACGACAGACAAATAGGGACTATATTAAATATACCTCAGACAAAGTCAGACTGTTGATAGAATAATTGCGTAGTCGGGAATACGAATGTTATGAGAGTTAGTAATCATGAAATAGAAATGTCAGTCATGATTACCTAACCGCACAGTCTGTCATGGCTTGCCAGCAATCTATCAGAAAGGCTCATTATCATGACAAATGTAACAGAATCATAGGTCAAACCCTAGGGCGTATACCCATAATGTGTACAGGTGAGAAGTATGAAGGTAACCCGTCCTAATGAAATATACAGAACTAGTGATACTAGGTGGACAGGTGAGAAGAAAGACGTCAGGACAAATGACAAAACATGTACAACTCATAAGCATGTTTGTCCACAAATGTGAATTACAACGTATGGCCTGTGAAAGTCAATGTGGAAGGTTAATAGATTCAAACGACATGTGTCCCTCAGGGTGTCATGCAGTGTCGCCGATACAGTGTCCAATCCACCATACTTGTACGTGAGCTCTGCCACTGATGGAAAGCGCAAATACCGGCCTACACATAAGGTACATGATGGAATAAGTAGTGTGTATAAGCACCTGATGGCCTGTGTGAGGAATATAACCCAGTGGGTGGGTGTGTTCAGCAATAGGAATGTAATGGTAACTGGCCTGTGATGGCGCAATGTATTGTGTGTATTGGCGTAACTGTACGAATGTGCAGATGTATGCCTCATATGTGTGGTGTGTTCCTCTCACAATCTGTACCTGCATACCTCTCAACTGTACAGATTTTTGCAGAATGTCCAGATTTTTGCCTCATATATTTGGTACATTTTTCATAAAATTTTGGTTTTCTGGCAAATAGTGCAAATCATTAAAGACTGAAGTTAGAAAATAATCAGAGACATTTGAGTTTCAGACTTCATACCCTTCAGAAAATTCACGCTAATGCAAAACCTGTTATTTTATCAACTTTTTAAGTTTGTAAGAGCAATAGTTAAAAATTGGCCCTACTTTTGGGCTTTTGCCCCACTTTTAGTTATGGCTTTGTCCAGATTTCCTGCTGTTGGAGGTTGAGAGGTATGTGTACCTGTCTGCCAAATACCTGAGAACTGACGTCATTAAATAATGATAAACATATGTGTTTAAGACCCCAAATCCCTCAGAAAGGGCATACTAATGCAAAACCTATAATACTGCCAACTATCTACGTTTGTAAGAGCAATATGTAGAATCTGCCCCTGTCTGTCCCCCCATCATGTTAGGCTTTGTACAGATGTTTTGCACTAGGAGGTTGATAGGTATGATCAGAAACAGATACATGTCTGAGGAAACAGCATTATCGACCACAAGATAACGCAGAAGGTATGAAAAGCGCTGCAGTAGGAAGTTCATCCGCAGGTATGTGCTGACATGTCAAATGACACAGCAGTCTACAGGAAGTACCTATAGGGTGTCACCTTTACCAATGATGACAGTGGGACATACCCACAGCCATGCATACACCACAATTAGACAGAGCACACAGCAAAGCCTAGGCCATGACACACGACGCCTTCGGCGTTTATAGATTGAGTGAGAGCACAGCAAGGAAGGATGATTGCCAGGCTATTCAGCAAACACCCACAGGGGCGTGCAAGACCGCCCGTAACACAAACATTGCACGGACAATGTTGGGATTTGCAACATACCCCATTTGTATGTGTAAGCTATGCAAATCATGTAATTAACTACGCGATACATGAAACGGTAAGCTGTCCGTGCAAGAGCAGAGTTATGTGCAGAAATGTACCCGGATGTTATGCAACTAACGGTTTGCACATTGCTAAATGGAGCAATGACAGCTGCAAATACAGTATGAATACAGTCGAAGAAGCATGCCAATGTCCAAGTCCAAGGCCAGTGGCGGCTTTGTCCATTGGATATCTATGAACCAGTAGTTGTCCTCCCCTGATCCCTTGTGTGGAAGCGTGGCAGCCACGAACGCTGCGCTTCAACACAAGACATATGGATAATATACATACAAAATGTAGGTTTAGTTAGATGTTAGTACGCCATGCAGATGAATGGCAAGCCAGAGACAACATGGCTACTGCGTACTGGTACCTATGTGTGGAAGCGCTCTGTCAGAGATGTAATGAAGCATTTGTAGGCAATGTGAGGCAAGTGAGGCTGAGGATAATGAATCACAACATGTCATGTCATATGGGCCAAGCCTCTACAGTGTAGTGTAGGTTAAGGGGGCTATTAGAGTAGAAGATATGTGACAACAGGAGTGTGTATGTACAAAACACTGTAACCTCACTGGAGCAGTGTCACATGTGTGCTGTCAGTACTCAGTGGAACAGGCATGTCATGAGCTATCCCAGGGAATGTCAGGAGACTGACGGCGTATGCCATGGATACCATCGATGTGACATGCAAACCTGCCCACAGTGTGTCTGCGCCCGTGTGCGCCAGTAAGCCCGAGTAAGTATGTGTGCACTCGTGTTAGCCTGTGTGCGCGTGTGGAAGAACGAGTAAGCTAGTGTATGAATGGTGAAGCCCGTGTAATGTTGTGTATGCATTTGTAAGCAGGTATACATGTGTACTACACACATCACACATGTACTGCACACACAGACACACATGCTGCCAATACTACACACATCAGTGAAATGGCACATGGATGGAGACTACATCATCAGAGGTAACAGTGCTGTAAACTATGCTACAGTGATGGTCAGAGCTGCAATGCATCATGCCTGCTGAAGTACACCTGGAAGTAACACACTGTGTGTTAACAGCATGATAACATCAATACAGTGGAATAAATCCATTGTGTGCAGCAG